>NC_134486.1:377836838-378136838 GCF_040206685.1 Ascaphus truei | reverse complement strand
CCACGAGTGTGAGAGACTCGCTAAACACTCTCTACTGCCCGTTTTTAACTCATAGAATGTGAGTTAAATACTTTTGTTTTATCCTTAGATGTTTTATTAAAAGGTTTTACACATATGTTTCTCCTTTTATTCCCTACCCATCCCTTTATTTGAGATCCACACCAAGGTATAGTCTGCTAAAAACAGACTCATCGTGACTGCTGCAAGGAGCCTTCAGGACAAGCCTCTCCAGAGATCCAGGAGCCAAGAAACAGACGAACTACAGGAGCTGAGTTCGAGAGTCCCTAAGTGGATTAAAGGCATTTAATGATCTTACTAGTGTAAGTGCATATCTCACCGAATTCTTATCTGATTGTATTGATATACTGCCCTATGATTTTTTCCTCCTTTTCTTTTCTCTTCCCCTGCATATGTGCGCCTAGGTCATTCTTTGCAATATATATATATATATATATATAAAACACAAAATAGATGCCGCAGTCAAATCATCTCTGAATGACCTGATAATACATAAAACCAGTCATCAGGGTGAGAAATACCCTCTGGCGGTGCTACCGACCCAAGGAGAATATAAACACAAAAAGAAAAAGGAGGGTCACAAAGGAGCACTCCAAAAATATGTGTAACATACAGAAAAAATACCTGAATGGCTAAGAAAAAAGTAATCCCGGAAGAAGCCTCACGGCGAAACGGCCGTCGGAGCGGAGCTGTGACAAACCCTCACTACCCCTTTCCCGTGTGCATTGAGTGGACTGTTACGTCTTCACTTACGATCCTATTGATGCTGGGACTTCTGACGCTGGTCTGTATCGCTGGACTCACTCACTGCTTTGCTTACTATATGCCTGTAGTGTTTAATGTTGCTGGGCTGTCCGATCCTTACCACTGCTTATCCTGTTATTGCTTGGAACATTGGGGGTCTGTTCTGACTGCACTTTGTGCTACACATGGACTTCCTCCCTACCTTGCTTACTACATGTTTGTAGTGTACATCAGCATTAGGAATTATCTACCTATCTCAGCATCTCACAGGGTCTTTTTTCATTTACCTCTGTGGCTCTGTTCACATTATTGATTACTTTTTTCTTAACAATTCAGGTGTTTTTTCTGTATGTTACACTCATTTTCCCCTACAAATATTTTTTCTGTGCCTGTCATGTTTATGTGTTATTTTATGCAGCATATAGAGTGTTTTTTCTCAGCTGTTTGACTTACAGGTTTCTGATGAATTATTATGTGTTCTGGCTTGTCCATTAATTATGAGTTCTTATTTTTCTTTTTGATCGGCCGATCTCTGTCACATTACTAGGGGAATTTTCTTTCGCCTTGTTTTGTTATGCTTTATTAGAACTCTTATTGTTTGGTCTTTCCAGTTTAGGCGTTTATTTGTGTTTAGATATTATCAGCTTTACTTTACAGCAGTTCATTTTATATGTGGTATGTGTTTGAGTTTGTCTTGTGTGTTTTACTTATGCATTGCTAATAAAGTCCATTTTCCTATTTTTTCATTACATATTTTTTGAGTTCTCCTTTGTGACCCTCCTTTTTCTTTTTGTGTTTATATATATGCAAATTAACATACAGTAATATTTACAGTTGCTATATATATATATATATATATATATATATATGTAGGCAGGTCCCCTTTGGCTTCCCGTTCCTCCGGTGTCCCTCTCCTTACCACCGACAGGGTGCGGGTACCCCCACTACATGTCAGGCTGCTGCGGGGGCGAGTGCGTCGCCAGGGGCTCCCGGCCGCCTCAGTTGCAGGGCACCGCCATGTTGTTCGTGTCCGCGCATGCGTGGTGTGTCGCGCATGTGCAGAAGGTGCCTGGCGGCCATGTTGGGGATGGCGCGAGGTTCGCGCATGCGCATTAAGTATCTGGAGTCGCGGCGGCCATTACACATAGCGCAGGGACCTCCCAGATTTGCGCATGCGCAGATAGAGCTAGTGGCGGCCATTACATTGTCGCGCATGCACAGTAAGGATTGCACAGTAAGGATTGCGCACTCGATCTCAATGCTAAAGAGGGCCATGGGGAACTACAACACCCAGAAGACATAGGGGCAGAGATAACAGGTGACGTCAGGGAGCCAATAGGGTTACAGGATTCCCCGAGGAGAGATACATTTGGTGCGCTCAGGACAGGAAGAGCCAGTAGGAGCTGGGACACAGACAGGGGAGGGTGTGTATGTGCAGGGGAAAGCGGCCACTGCACTAGGCCAGAGACCCCCTAGGCCCCAGCTAGGCCCTACACATACCAGTTTGTGGTTGCTACAGGGACAGGCCCTGAGGTAGGGACCCTGCCCCTTTAGTTGTTAGTAGTTCAGGGACAGAGCTGCCACGCTGCGCATCTCTGATAAGTGGGGTCTGGGACCAGACCCTTTCAAGATACAGAGACAGTCTGCACGGTGGGATCATCCAGCAGGACATCACCGCACGTGGAGGCGAACTCGTCACGGGATCAGAGGATCCACTTTATCTCCACGTCAGCGCGCCCGGGTGTGGACACACTCGGCAGGTACCTTCCCCCTCACAAGTGCACCATCCAACATCTCAAATTAGTGAGCAGCGCTGTCTCACACACCAGGGGGGTTGGGGTGCAGGGACATGGCGTGGGGTTGCAGCCCTGCGAGGTAGTTGTATCTCTAGTCGCTATAGAGTATAGTGTTACGCGTTATCTGTTATATCTCTGTTACAGTATAGGCCTTACTATTCTTACAAAGCGTATGTATTCATTGTGAATGTGTCCTGTGAGGGGCTCCTCCCTCTCTGTTGGGATCCCTCTCAGGTGGAGGCGCTGCACCATATTGTAAGAGTGATTCACCCCAGGCTCCTAGTGGCAGTGGCTTGGGCTCCTGTGAGCCAACAGGTACAAGGGCAGCACGGGTAGTCGCTGTGATACAGGGGGAAACAGGGCTACATATATCTATAACGTGGAAGGTAGAGATTGGAAAGTAGATTCACTGAAGTCTCAAAAAGCGCACCAACAGCTCACCAAGTGGAGGGCTAAAAAACTTTTATTGAGGACTACATAAAATGAAAATCAGGAAACAAACAAAAACTAGTACATGACAACCCTACGCGTTTCAGGCACCTTGGTGCCCTTTCTCAAGGGGGATAATGGGGACTGAGAGTGTGGCTGGTATATATAGCCCCTCCTGTTCAATTAACACGCAGCTGGGATGAATTGGTGTTGCATTAATTGGTTAATTATATCATCCCAGCTGCGTGTTAATTGAACAGGAGGGGCTATATATACCAGCCACACTCTCAGTCCCCATTATCCCCCTTGAGAAAGGGCACCAAAGTGCCTGAAACGCGTAGGGTTGTCATGTACTAGTTTTTGTTTGTTTTCTGTTTGTTTGGTGTGTGCGCGCCACACACCACAGCACAGCCCTCTATGGGGCAGGCCCCAGTGGCTGTGTGTGTGTGGGAGCGCAAAGCGCTGTGACGCGTACGCTGGCAGGGAAGACAAGAATTTTGTCTTCCCGTGCCGTGACCTGTCATGGCTGCGCCCCTGTCAGGGCCCCCGCCCTGCGCTTCCCTAGAGCTCCCCTACAGACCGCCGATCACGGCTGTAGTCGCTGCATGCGCCACCATGCTTCCAGGCGTGTGTGTGCAGCCGGGAGGACTGGGGCCATAGCCTAAGGCTGAGATCCACAAAGCTCAATTAAAGCTGCAGAGCAAGCAATATCCTACATGTGTGTTTTTCTTTTTAAATAAATCAGCTCTGTACTATGAGAAAATACTTGTAGCATTTTTTTAAAACAACTCTGAATCACATGTTATATGTATTATAATGTAACAAGCCTTTTTTTGTTTCTATAGCAACCATTTACAAAGTCAGATTCTGAGTCAATACTCCTCTGCAGCCATCTAGTGAACCCCCGAGCCAAATCTTAAGTCACTTAACATAAAGTCACATTAACAAGAATGGTGCATTTTCAAAGAACAATAACATCACATCATGTTTTCTCCCATAAGGAGCATAGCGCTAACTATAACAGCCGTTAGGCATATGTACATTCAAATGATATGCAAAGTCTGTTAAGATTAACACAGGGATTTAACATTTTCTCTGTTGTACCTAAACTTGGTGTTACTCTTATCCAGACACTGAAATAGGGGGTTTGCAGTGTCCAGATGGGTGTAATGGGAAGACATAAATTCTTGTCTACAGTTAGGCCTATAGTTAGGCCTAGTTTAACTATTATGCATTATTTCCTGCCCTTATATCCCTCTCCTATCTTTATCCACTTTACTAAAAGTCATTTTTCTGGCTTTGGATAGGAATAACACAGACACAGAACGTCACATTATTGGAAGATAACACATTGTTATGCTACAATACCGTGACATTTAGAGTAAACATTTTACCACAGTTCAAATTTGCTGTGAAAACGGCTCATATTTTTATATTTTGAATTTTTATGAATTCACTGGACTTTGAAATTAACTCCTGTTAGTGTTTTTTTTTTTAACATAATTAAAAAGTCTTAAAAAAGTAAAAAATTGGCAAATTTTTGAAAATTCTGCGAAAAAATTGGAAAATAAGTGACTATTATAAAAAAACAAATATGAAAATTAGCAAATACTTGTAAAATGAAAAAAAAAAAGAGAGAATTTACTAGAAATAGCCACAATTCGTCAATATTTCTCGCATTTTTTACCCTGAAAGTTTCTTTGACGTATTTACGAATTGTTTTGAAAATTCGTCAAAACAAACACAAAGCAAATTTGTTGTTACAGATGAAGTCTTCGGTTCCGTCTCACCCTCCTCTCGGTTCCTGCACGTCAACTCCACCCCAACACCCCGCCCCCACCCCCCACCCCCCATGCGCGCTATGCGTGTGCCTCCCCCGGATTTTTACAAGCAGCAGCGGGTGAACGTTTGCTGCGGGGGACACAAATTCCCCCCGCGGGCAGCTGACAGACTGCCCACGGAGCGTCCCTGCGAGCGGATATGAATCGGAGACTTCATCTGTAAGTCTCTGCAAATGAGATGTAATCCATCCGTTGTTTTTGCATATAATTCGGATACCATGTTAATTCAGGGAACACAACGTCCTTTCCTGGTTTAGTTAACGTCACGTTATGAAGCATTAATCTGCCCCCTTTCCCCCCTACAGCCAAATAGCAGTGAGGAGAGAAGAGCATGACTTTAAGGCGGGAAAATACAGTAAGGACAAGCAGAAGCGAGTCTCGCCCGAAGCAGACACAACGATTTGCCTCTGCCTTAGCCCCTGACTCTTTGGGCGTAGCCGCGGTTAGGGTCGTTCCGCAGCATGGGACTTCAGGGAGACTCGGAGTTTGTCCAACTCGCCCTTTTCTCTCCTTAAGTGATTCAAAAAAAATCTAAGTTAATTTGTAAACCATGTAAACAATTTTTTAGTTCCCTCCTTTTTGTGTTGAGCAGGACTTTGTAGGCACAAGCAAAGTGTCTTATTCTTCTTCTTGACTAATTTACTGACGTGAAGGGTGAGGGACTTTAATAGAGAATCATTTTCCCCACTGAAAATGTAAAAAAAAAAGATTTTTTTCGGGATGATTACAGTACATCTTTTTTTTTTAAGCTCCATGGGAAGCATGTTTAAAGCACTAGTCCCAATTAGCAAGTAATTAAGAAGTAATTTTGGTATTACAGCAATGTTTGAACATATACCCAGGAGACACATGCTGTGTCGTTTCAATACCGTATTTCCTCGATTGTAAGACGCACCATCGATTTGGCCCTTACAATCAAGGAAAATTACTTTTTCAGTTTCAGGAGAGGTCCCATGTCAGCAGAGGATGAAGCAGGCGGCGGTGGCAGGAGAGGTCCCACGTCTGCAGAGGATGAAGCAGGCGGCGGTGGCAGGAGAGGTCCCACGTCTGCAGATGGTTGAAGATTGACAGCAGGCGGGAGGGCGGCGGGACAGGTCCCAAGTCTGCAGGTGAATGAAGATAAGAAGACAGCGGGCGGGTGGGCGTGTGGTGGGGGCGGCGGCAGGAGATCATAATAGCAGGAGAGCAGAGCAGGAGCAGAGCGGCGTAGGGGAACGGCTTGAGAGGTGCAAACTGTAACACGGGATGTTTACCGGTGTCTGACTTCTGTTTACAGTGTCCACCTCCCAAGCCGTTCCCCTATGCCGCTCTGCTCCTGCTCAGCTCTCCTGCTATTATGATCTCCTGCCGCCCCCACCGCACGCCCGCCTGCCGTCTTCATCTTCATTTACCTGCAGACTTGGGACCTGTCCTGCCGTAGTCCCGCCACTCACCCGACGCAAACCCGGCACACTCCTGCCCCCCGCTTTATCCTCCGCTGACATGGGACCTCTCCTGAAACATGGTAAGTGAAAAGATGGGGTTAGTACTGTAGACACTTGGTTTTATTATAATTTTTTTTAATACATCGATTCTAAGACGCACCGCGATTTGAGACATGTGAAAATCAGAAAAAAGGTGCGTCTTAAAAATGAGGAAATAGGGTATTTCATAATTTAAAGGTGCAGTTGCTTCCAAAATTGACTTTGAGGTAAACATATAATAACATATGATATGAAGAACAACCAATTCCAAGTAGTGCAAATTACTGATAAAGAAACAATTACAATTTGTTTGAATGGAGTTGAACTTTTTCTCAGCACTGGGATGTGACTTAAAATTTTTCCATTTGACGTTTCGGGCCGACACAAATGCCTTTTTCACGTTTAGCTGGCATTTGTATCGGCCGAAACGTCACGTGGAAAATTGGCTGAATAAATAGTCTTGCAGAAATCCGTAGTGCCCTGCGGCCATTCCGGTTGGCCGATTCTGGAGTGTTGCCAGGGATTCCCTGAAACAGGAGCACCGGTGGCTATACCGATAGTTACTTTTTTGGTGTGCGGCGTACATCTGTTTAATTTTATGTGACTTCACAGCACATGGAATTGAGACCGATGGTTACCATATCCACCCATATAATCCTCTGCATATCTTATCAAAGCTATATGGGCTCTACCTTCAACGCGAGGGCAGTGACGTCATCACACTGAAAGCGTAGTGTCCTGTGGTACTTCTCTGCCATGTTGTTCTATCCCTGTGATTTCAGAGGGATTTGTTCAACCTAGAAAGATGCATAGATGTTTAGAAGAGTCCTGTAGGAATGTGGAGGATATGGATGTGCTTTAGACAGTTAAGGAAAGCAAAACATACGTATAGGGGATTGCCCCTTTTGGTTATCTTTATTATCTCTTACATTCAAAGCACCTGTTTTAAATACCTTACACCATCTGCGGTGCACAAATGTAGTTTAGCATCAAATTTCTTCTAAAACCGATGAAGTGAGTGATGAGCATGTAACATGGATATTAAAGGACATCGGAAAAAGAAACTTAGAAACAGGATCTTCTCCACCACACACAGAATTCAATCAGGAACTGGTTACAGTTTCAGCATTTCATTTATTATGGATTAAGTAGAAATCGCTGTGTTAGTGCAGTTGTGATAGTGCAGAGTAAATGAGTACTTCAGGCTAACAATAGATATTATAAGACAAGCTTTCGAGAGTTCTCCTCTCTTCCTCCGGTCAGCAATACTGATTCACAAAGGAACTCATGGAATGTCTGTAAATCAGTATTATATATTATATTATATATATATATATATATATATATATATATATATATATATATATATATGTATATGTATATATATATATATATATATATATATATATATATATATATATACATATACATATATACATATACATATATATATATATATATATATATATATATATTATATCAGTAATTCTCTGAATCAGTATTGCTGACCTGAGGAAGAGAGGAGAACTCTTGAAAGCTCGTCGCATAATATGTATTGTTAGTCCAAATAAAAAAGGTATCACATAATACTGAAATACTCATTTACTCTGCAGATATTTGTTACGGCAAACAGACAAAACGGTGCTGAATGAATTCTGTGTGCGGTGGAGAAGATGCTGTTTCTGCAGTACAACATTTCTGTGACATTTCAGCAGACAGACTAATGGCCCATCAGATTAACACAGCATGGGTCCCTGGCAGTCCCATTCAAACTGAATGAGACTGCCATGGACCCCGGCTGTGTTAATCTGATGGGCCATTAGTCTGTCTGCTGAAATGTCACAGAAATGTTGCAGCATTACTGGGGTTTTGCCCCAGATTTTCCCAGGCTACTCCCCCGGATACTCGTGGCTTCACCTGTATATTGCAGTTGCGTTGATGGCAGCTTGTGGGTCCCTGTCTACTGTATGTCTCCGAGCCAGCACTACTGAATAAGCTGAAAAGAAAAACTACGGGTGAGCGCAGTACCATACACATTCTCTTTGGCAACTTGTGATCAAATACATGGGATTCCTGGTTTAAGTACCAAGTTAACAGCCTTCTGTCTAAATGTGCGAAAGATATCAGGTTCAAATCCTATTAAAGCCCTCAGTTTAGCTTATGAGCAAGTTATTTTTTATTAAAAGAGCAGTAGATGCACAGGACAGACTTTAAGCACAGTTTCTAGGGGCAAATCCAGCCAGAGTTAAAAAATGCTTGGCATGTATAGAAGAGAGCCCTACAGGAGTGGGAAGTTATAGATGAGAAAAGGTTCATCATTTTACTAGCAGGTCGGCTAAATACCCAGACATGGTCATTATCTGCTGCCAGTTTCTATGCTAACAGAAAAAGTTATCTATTGGCGCTTAAATCTATTACTGAAAGGTAAATAAGTGACTTCTAATAAGTGCTTAAATAATAGTGAAAATTCAAACTCTTAAGGTGAATCTGTGATTTAGTGAATAAATATATAAAATAAGGTGCAGCTTCAACCCTTCGTGCAGATTGCTTTTCCTCAATCCAAAAGTGTCAGGTATCCAGGATGTTTGTGGGGAGCGCAGATATATATGTGGAAAGAAAAACACAAGCAAAATAGTGCAAATATGCCTTAAAAAAAACTGGATATTCAGTGAGTTCTTAGTAGAATCCAGAGAAATTTGTACTTACAAATTTCCCAAAGTACACATGTACATAAAGGTATCTTTTATCCCGAAACAGCAGCTTTCACCGAGATATGTATGTATATATATATATATATATATATATATATATATATATATATATATATATAACAGTGTTCGACAAACCTATACATTTGCTCGCCCCGGGCGAGTGGATTTAAGCCCCGGGCGAGTAAATATTGGCCCAAGCAGCACACGTTTGGTACTAGGTGGCGAGTAGATTTTTTTGTGTGGCGAGTAGATTTTTTGGTGATTTGTCAACCACTATATATATATATATATATATATATATATATATACTGTAACCTTAACGGAATAGAAGAGAAATACAGGACATAGCGCAGACTGTTCAAATGTTATCTTCTTAAAATACAAAGTATAAAAATGCACTCACATTTTACAAAATATAATCACGCATTTAGGATATAATATCCGCACCAACAGAACTCTGCTTTCACAATCTGTATGTGCTATCACATTTGTGACTCAATGTTTACATCTTCGATTTTGAGCATACTGTATATAGTAAGGTAAATAACACACCTTTCCATTGGTTTATTATCAGCCAATGAGAAGCAGAGACAGGGCACTTATAGTAAGGTAAATAACACACATTTCCATTGGTTTATTATCAGCCAATGAGAAGCAGAGACAAGGTACTTATAGTGTGCAATTATCATCATGAAACACTCCTGATGAAACCTGCATAGGTGAAACGCGTAGAGTGTGATCCAGCATTGGTGAGCAGAGGGACACGAGCTGAGACCGGTCTGCACTACCTTTCCTGACTCCACGCTGTTGGAAGGCGCCTCCTGGATACGTGACGATCAGAGTGACATCAGAGGTGGGCGTATGATGCGTATCCAAGGACATCTGTCTGCTTGCAGCTCGATCTCCAGTCAGCCTGAGGGATTCCCCTCCAGACACGTGAGAGCAGGCGTCACACGCCATACAGATTGTGGAAGCAGAGTTCTGTTGGTGCGGATATTATATCCTAAATGCGTGATTATATTTTGTAAAATGTGAGTGCATTTTTATATTTTGTATTTTAAGAAGATAGAATTTGAACAGTCTGCGCTATGTCCTGTATTTCTGTTCTATTCTGATAAGGTCCCAGTATATATATATATATATATATATATATATATATATATATATATATATATATATATATATATACAGTGGTCGACAAATCACCAAAAAACCTACTCGCCGAACAAAAAATCTACTCACCATCTAGTACCACACGTGTGCTGCTTGGGCCAATAGGAGCTCGCCACGATGTTAAATCCACTCGCCCGGGGCGTGCAAATGTATAGGTTTGTCGAACACTGTAATATATATATATATATATATATATATATATATATATATATATATATATATATATATACATATATATATACATACATACATCTCGGTGAAAGCTGCTGTTTTGGGATAAAAGATACCTTTATGTACATGTGTACTTTGGGAAATTTGTAAGTACACATTTCTCTGGATTCTACTAAGAACTCACTGAATATCCAGTTTTTTTAAAGGCATATTTGCACTATTTTGCTTGTGTTTTTCTTTCCACATATATATCTGCGCTCCCAACAAACATCCTGGATACCAGTTTCTATGCTAAGAGTTATTATTTAGTGCACCTTAATATAATTTATACTACACTAACAAAACAATGAACATCCAGTATCCTCCCTGTTGTTTTTAAAGGTACAGTTCAAATGAGTGAGTCCCAAATTATGGACATTATCACAATGCTGGAAAATCCATAGCAAAGTATCTTGCCACCTATTCTGTTTCTCACTCCTCTTTCCATAATGTTATCTGAGTGAGGCTGGTGTGTTAGAAAATGGGAATTTTTATTGCATGGTGTCAAATTCTAACGAAATGTAACAGGGTCCGGGGAAAAAGAAAATCCCTGTCTCGTAAAATGCACCACTGCCTATAAAGAATTATTACGTTATTAAAATAGCCACTTTATATATAAAGTGCAATAAGTAAATAAATACCGTAGACTTGCAAGTAAACATGGCAGCGAGCACATGGTTTAACCCCTTTGAGTTCCACAAGACATACCCTAAACATCATTAGGGCCAGCACTCTATGCGGCCATATAATATACGGGGTGTGTTATGCTACAAATGCTCGTTTTCTATGGAGAGAATGCCTTCATTGAAATGTCCTTCGAGGCTGACCCACGAACACGTCGCTGAAACACCGATCGATCACATGGTTGAGATCCGGAAGACTCGTTGTACTTCAGCTGCTCCAAATGTTAAATATCCTAGCCATAGAGGTTGCCACATTTGCAAGTGGCAAAAAATGTACATACTACAAAAAACAGAGATTAAGACAATGATTGGCAGAGTAATTGCGAAGGCAAAATTAATGTACTGTTGAGTCTTGCAGTGGGGGTCGCTGCATCGCTTTTTTAAATGTAATCGGATGACTAGAAAATCTCATCTAAAACAGATTGCTTTGCAATGCATTGCAGGCCCCTCTGGCGCTAAAGCAGGCCTCAACAACTCTAGTCCTCGAGGGCCGCAAACAGGCCAGGTTTTCAGGATATCCCTACTTCAGCACAGCTGTCTCAATTAGTGGCTCAGTATGACTGAGCCACTAATTGAGCCAGCTGTGCTGAAGTAGGGATATCGTACAAACCTGGCCTGTTTGCGGCCCTCGAGGACTGGAGTTGTGCAGGCCTGCGCTAAAGGGTGAATGGCAATAGAAGTCTAGGTGCAGTGTTAGTATGTATGTATGTATGTATGTATGTATGTATGTATGTATGTATGTATGTATGTATATATGTATGTATGTCTTTATTTATATAGCGCCATTAATGTACATAGCGCTTCACAGCAGTACATAGAATCAAACGGAGCTAATGACAAATTAGTGACTGGCCTTTTCTTCAACAAAATCAAATGGAAACTATGACATTTACCATAGAGAAAGGCAGCAGTATAAATGTTTGAGAGACACACACACACAGCAGCATATTTGTGTCAGACAGTAACACAGAAATACAGCAACTGCAAACCACTGATACAATGGAGCAGGAGGCAAGCAGTCAACTGTTACTCCCCATGAGAAGGGCCATTGGAATGTCTGAGCTATTGCAGCTGTTCAGAAGAGGCCGAGCCACAGAAGGGAAATCTGACGGTGATATAATAGCTCTCTACAGTAAGTGTTACACTGGTAACAGCTGCCATTGTGGAGGGACTTCCGGCAGCTCGGCTGGCATTTCACATACAGTAGCAAGCCGTTGACAATCAAAGGGTTAAGCAGTAGTGTTGAATTTAAGTGAGGTCACTACAGGAGATTTATAAATGTAACTGTGACCTTTTATAGAGAAACAACTCATCTCTAAAGGAACAGTTCAACCTACTCAGAGTAGTGACAAAATGACTTTTTTTTAAAATACTAACAAAATATGAAGGCTTGCAAACTTAAAGTGAATACAAACCAAAGCCCGGCTCACTGAATGAAT
The DNA here is from genome assembly GCF_040206685.1 of Ascaphus truei. NCBI lineage: Eukaryota > Metazoa > Chordata > Amphibia > Anura > Ascaphidae > Ascaphus > Ascaphus truei. The sequence goes on along the minus strand of NC_134486.1, from coordinate 378,124,331 downwards.
CAAAATATATCATTGTTATAAAGCAACTAATACACAAATATTTATTTTAAAGCAAAGGTAAAAAAAAATAGTTAAATATAGATATCCAGAGGGATAACCCAAGACAAGTAAAGGCATGATATTCATCAGATACAATGGCTTATAAAAATAATTTACTTTAATAGCAGTAAGGATTTGTTTTCGTTAGTGATAGTCAATGTGTCCCGTTGAACATTGGAAGTAGCAGCAGGAACCTCAGTCCACCTGGTGATGTCCCAGTCACTGGCTGTATCACAGCCTGGAAGATACGTGCACTCGCATTTTGAAGCTCATACAGTAAATGTATTAAGAAATTTGTGGGGGAGTTTTGCACCCTAATCGAACGTGGTGAATTTCACCCTTTATATGTTACATTGTTATCTTATCCTTCGTCCATTGTACAATGCTGCAGCTTGTTTGGCACCTTGAATAAGTCAGATGAATGAATTTAAAGTTGCATTCATATTCATGTTTGGTCATGTCCTGTAAAAATACATTAAAAAAGTCTAAGAAATATGAAGATCAAAATAGAAGTGAAATACAAGCTGCGTACGAATGTCACTCACAAGCGACACAAGCCAAGCAAGATACAAAACACAAACAACCAATGACACATTATGGGGGATATTCATTAAACTGTTAATGTATCCTCCCTTGCTTTATAGTTATATGGGATCATTAATTCAATTGCAGTATTGCCGATCGGGACACTATTACACCAAAACCCTTTTTTATTTCAATGAGAACTTTCGTGGAACAGCCCCTCAAGCAGCAATACGTGAGTATTGACCCTTGTCCCGTATGCAGGTGGCGTGCTCACAGGGTGCCGTACGTGACACTTCCGTTTAATGTATTATTATTATTCTCTATTTGTAAAGTGGTAACATATCCTGCAGTGCGGTACATTGGGGATACAGAGATTTGATCATTACATCAGCAGAGAATATAATCCCCTATATCTAAAAAGCAGCACAGTAAAGCAACAGAAGGACACATTAAAGCTGCAGTTCAGTCTTTTTTTTTATTTATTTTTTTTCTTCAATAGTTTCAGTTGTGCAATCTCTAATTACCTAAAGAACTGCATAGCTGCCGGTCAATTCGTTCTCCGTCTATTGATCGGCAAAGTTTGGCGACATCTTTAAATATGGGGAATGTAAATCGTTGCTATAGGAACAAGCATGCTTGTTAAAATAGAATACAAGAAAATTGGTCTTTCAAAGTTGTTTTTTTTAAAACAGAAAATGCTAAAAGTATTTTTTCTTACTACAGAACTGATTTATTAAAAAAAACACACATGCAGGATATTGACTGAACTGCAGCTTTAATGGGGCAATTCATTTTTTTTAACATAGGACTGAAGCAGAGGGGCCTCTGGAGCTGAACCCCATTAATTTCAGCCCTGGGGACCCCCTGCACTCCAAGATACTTACCTCCGAAGTGGGACCGATATGTCGGCAAAGTTTAAAGCTCATGCATCACGCGGGCCAAGCCGAACCTGGTGATGTCACGGCTTCCAATTGGCTCGCAGTGCACGGGAGCTTTAAAACTCCACAATGACGTGATCCCTGCGAGCGAAGCGTCTACCGGCACCCCCTACGGAGGTAAGTACCTCTGGAAGCAAGGGGTCCTCGGAGCTGAAATTAATAGGGTTCAGTTCTAGAGACCCCTACTTGAATCCTATGTATAAAAAATGCATGCTTGAATTGCCTCTTTAACACCCCCATATAAACATAAAAACAAAGACCTGCAGGAAACATTTACCAAAAATTCCTGTTACATAAATAGAATATGTGATTTGTGCTCAAAGACAAAAAGGTAGATATTCATTATTTCGGGACATTTGGTTAGCCACTCACGGCTCCATGTCACAGTGTGAATGAGTTATACTAGATATAATATCAATGCTGCATTGAGGATCTATTCCTTTGACACTTTGTAGCGCAAAGCCGAAAAAATAATCGGTGCGCATAAGTACCCAAAGAGATCCTCTCATGTCTCTTTGCCCAACAAGATCAAATCGAAGAAAAAACACATCGAGATTATTAAATCATTATTAAATCATGTGAATTCGACTCCTCTCTCACATTCTCCGCTCACATTCAAAACGTATCAAAAACCTGTCGCTTTTTCCTCCGCAATATTACAAAGATATGCCCTTTCCTCTGTTATTCGACTGCTAAAACTTTGACTGAGACCCTCATTCTCTCCCATCTCGATTACTGTAACATTCTGCTGTCCGGCCTTCCTACCTCTCACCTGTCTCCCCTACAATCTATCCTTAACACTGCTGCCAGAAACACTCTACTCTTTCCTAAATTTGTCCCAGCGTCTCCCGTGCTGAAATCACTCTCCTGGCTTCCGATTAAATCACGTATCTCACACTCAATTCTCCTCCTCACTTTTAAAGCTTTACACTCTTCTGCCCCTCCTTACATCTCAGCCCTAATTTCTCGCAATGCACCATCCCGACTCTTGCGTTCCGCTCAAGGATGTCTTCTCTCTACCCCCTTTGTATCTAAAGCCCTCTCCTGCCTTAAAACTTTCTCACTGACTGCCCTACACCTCTTGAATGCCCTTCCCCTCAATACCCGACTAGCACCCTCTCTATTCACCTTTAAGACCCACCTTAAGACACACGCTTAAAGAAGCATATGAGTAGTACCGTGGCTAATACTATACACGATACATAAAGCTTGGCCCCCGGCAGACGCACTTACTAGAATTCCCTCCTACTGTCTCTGTACATTCTCCATACCTACCAATTAGATTGTAAGCTCCTCGGAGCAGGGACTCTTCTTTCACAATGTTACTTTTATGTCTGAAGCACTTATTCCCATGATCTGTTATTTGTAGTTATTTGTTATTTATATGATTGTCACCTGTATTACTACTGTGAAGCGCTATGTACATTAATGGTGCTATATAAATAAAGACATACATGCATACATACAATTATACTAAATAAACAGTATACAAAAATTAAACATAAAAAGCAGAAAATTGAGATTTTGCCGGGGTAATCAAACTTGAAAGAAACGTTACTACCTCAAAATGTTGCTGCTCTCTGCTGTTTGCCCTTTATTTTAACTCTTTACATTTATTTAATATGATTTAGGGCCACATTCCCTAAGTGGTCCTAAGCCAAAAGGCATCCTAGAGTTTGGTCATTTCAATGAGCCGTGGGGTGCCTTACAGTTTAGCACTGCTTAGCAAATCGAGTCCTCAGTCTTCTTTATCAGAGCATGTATTTATGTGAAGAAAAAGTGTGGTACCAGGCTACTACTAATTGAATACAAAGTGACTGTGAAATACTCTACACATAAAAAGAATTGATTAACGCAATTAATACCTGGTGGCTGCTTAACAGATAATCTGACTACCCTAGTCAGATAAGGAAACTTTGCAACAGAGGGGTTTTGTGTGTATTTCACAGTCACTTTGTATTCAATTAGTAGTAGCTCGGTACCACCCTTTTCCTTTGCATTTCTAGCACCCTTAGCAGGAGCAGCTTCTACACCTAAAATGAATCATTTATTTCACCCTTGCAGCAGGAGAGAAGTGCTTGAGATTACGTGTGACATATACCCTGTTGTGTGATTCTACACTTGTTTTTCTCTCTAGTGCTACAGTATATCAGATTCTAGCACTTATTGCTTTAAGTTTTTTCATGTGCTTAGGTTGTTAGGTGTGCTGTCTTGTGTTATTGGGGCAAGGTAAGTACCTCGGTGTCCCCTTGGGGACTTGAGGGAACGGGCTTGAGGAAGGTGTTTGTCCCCAAAACGTTGCCCCCCTGTTTATCCCACCTACCCCCCCCCCCTCGTGTTTTTTCCCTATTTTTGCTTTTTCATTCCTTATCACCGTTTTTTTGTGCTACCTATGTTTGCATTGTGTATTTTAGATTATCGTGTATGGGTCACATCACTCCGTGTATTTAACTTGTCTAGATATTAAATACTTTTGTTGATTTGGCATTTACCTTCTTCTTAGATTTATTTAATCAGTCAGTGAGTGCTGGAACTATTATTACTGCTTTGTAATTATTTAGGAGGAATTGGGTCCTTCTTTTTGTTCCTTGAGTTTGCACCCTGCAATTTGCGTTTGATTAGCAGTATACTATTTGAGTGCTGTCAATCATTAGTCTTTTTCTATTTACAGTATTTCAATCACGTCTCAATAGAAATATTGACACAGACAAAATATTTTCAAGACGAGAATCAAGTGAACACATAACCCCATCTGCTGATAATATGTACCCCTTCATCCATCTCAAGTGAGTCTACGACAGGACACGTACGAGTATTGACAGTGGTCATTCGGATACAAACTTCAGCTGACTTTCCATATGCCGGATCCGGCTTTCTCTACCTCCTAAGCTCACGAGAATACAACAAGTCAGCGAGACACAAGCAGGCATTTCGGATATCGGCATAGCAAGCCACTCGATCTCCGTGTAGAGTGTTCAGAGGCACCAGCTGGTCTGGGATGCGGCACATCACCGGGGATTTCGTTTTGGTACCAGCCGGAGACGAGAGATGACATCTCCAGATTCCACATCTATATACCTGCTTCCTGTAAGTAGGATTTCAATTTTGAGGACTGGATGAACACCCGATCACCAATTGTGTTATATGGTCTGTAAGTATGGTTTATTAAATGTATCTTTTTTCACTTCACCTATTTTTCCAATTAATTACCAATACCTATGTTTTAAAACATCAAATGGCTACCTTCTAATTACCATACAGTATTATGCTATGTTTTTCTTGTTTCTTTGCATATGCTGAGACCATCATCCGTTGTACCACGAATTTCAGAGTGGCCGGGACATTTTCACCCGGGACATTTTCACCCGGGACATTTTCACCCGGGACATTTTACGGTTGTGTTTAGTACATCCATATAATACTACCATCCTGTGAGTATATTGTGTCAGGCGCAGTTACAGTATCCCTCTCTTGAAAAGTACATTTATTTCTGCCTTTTCGGCCGTCCTCCCTTCCTACAGCTGCTATATATCCCTGCTTCAGCCCCTGTGGCTCAAAGACTGAGCCACTGATTGAGTCACCTGTGCTGAAGCAGGAATATCCTGAAAACCTGACCTGTGGGTGGCCCTTGAGGACTGGAGTTTGCCGCCCCTGCTGTAGCGTTTACACATCTTTTGGCTAAGATGAACATTGCTGACAGTCACTTTTTGCTTGATATCTTGCAAGAATGAGAAGCCTCTATGTTTCATGTACACGTTCAAAGTCACTAATATCACCACTGATATATTTACTAAGTTAAATTCATACCTTCTGTAGATTAAAATCAAGCTTGAAAGTGTGTGTTTGTATAATTAAATGTATTTGTTTCTCAGATTAAAGCAGCAGTACTCCTTTCCAACTTTTTATTATTATTATTATTATTTTTATATATAAAGCATGTGACAATGTATAATTTTACATTCTTACTTAAGCTGGCACTTACTTTGGTGTCCCTGTTAGAAATCTGTCAAAATCCTGATTGTGTGCCTATCATAATGGCTGCTTCAGTCAGTGTAACTCAGCAGCTACAATGTATCCTTATATTACTAAGGTAATATTATCTATTGTTACAGTTTACAGCTCAAACTACTGGGAACATTTTCAACAAATGATCTCAAACAGAAAAGAGCTGCAAAGATCTTGTATTGGGACGTGGGTTAAAACCTGCTATAGAAATCAAAGGGATGTTTTAAAAAGCATGAAAAATTGCATTATGAGTTGAATAAAATCAAAAAACTCTATCTAATACTACAGAACTGATTTTTTTTTTAAAAATTAAGATTTCACGTGTTTTGCTGCTTGAAATGCATCTCCCAAACTATGTTTAATATAATTCCCTCCATGCTTGATTTCTATTGAACAGTATAATACATATAAAAGAATAGAAGCTGATGCGCATGCGCGGCTGGCTGGTGATGGACGCTTAGGGCCTCATGCAGTAAGCGTTGATAAGGGAAATATGGCCATGTTATAGCCAAAATTGGGTTTGAGATTCAGTAAGCGCCGATAAGTGCTTCATATCGCCAGGTTTCGGAGCCGATAATTTGGTTATGGCCAGTCGCCTGCCGATAAGCCTGTTTTCGACACTGATCGCCACTTTTTTAAATCGGCTGGATTCAACAAAAAAAAACAGCTTATCGGGGCTGATCGGCACTACGAAATTGAGATGTTATGGCCGATTTCTCCCGCCAACTAAAGTTGGCAGTTTGGACGGGAGAACGATCGCTAAGGCTGCCGGAACGGCACTTAGAAAAAAAACATCTTCTGTACATCAATGGAAGTCAATGGAGCGGGGACGTATAACAGTATAGTACTGTTTACGTTTCATTGCTCACAATACAAGGGGGATTTGCATTACAGTGTGGGGGCATTCCCTGCATTGTGTCACAGCTGATGTGTCTTATTTGCATAACATTCGACTTTTACATGTTTTCAGCATTTGCGGGTCACATTACTCATCATGTGATGATGTGGCAAGGGAAAATACTATACTACACTCTTAAAGGAGAACCTCACATCATATCACACATTTTACTCAACTCAGCGACAATTATTTACATGATGTCACACATGTCACACATGTCACTCATACACAGTATATTCATCTTCCTTTACATTACACAATGCTTGTAATGTGACACGCATCTTTAAACGTTCATGTACATCTGTCTTCTCATGTTTACATATACTTTTGGGTCCTCCCTATTTTCATGACGTCACTTATTGGACGCTCAATCACATTGCATGTTTACATTGTAACCGTTGCATTACAAGCACTTCAACCTAACTTATACACACATGTACAGTAATTCATCATTGGGACACCTTGTAAACTCATTCTATACCAACTATCCTCCTTACACAAATGCATGCATATGCACACGACTATTCATTGTTGCCAACATGTCACAATAACATGGATAATTACACATGTTACACAAAACTTTTCCCACGTCAATCTCAGCCTTTTTGTCTCATTACATGACTGACTCTTGCGTTCACAAGTGTTACATGCATTGCACATGCAACTATTTATTTGCAAGCAATCTTTGTACAAAGCTTCACGTCACATCATTGCCAAATATCATCATTCCCTGCAGAATACACACAACAAATACTTAGAACAACAAGTGCACACAGCTTGCCACAGAAGTACTTTATTATGTTAATGTAACACCTTGCATTTTACTATGTCACCTGACATCATCACATACCTATTTAAAGGACGCACATTACCTGCTCATTCACAGCTACTCATTTCAAAATGTTGCGAATGTTTAGGAGACGCAGGAACATTCTTTTCTATGACATGCTTGATGATGAAGACAATCATATAGGGCAAGGGAGGGACACACCGAGGGACAGTGACAGTGACGCGGATACGACAGGGACAGGGAGAGGGACAGGCCGAGGGACAGGGAGAGGGACAGGAGATCAGAGGAGAAGACAGAGGAGACAAGTTGTGCCTCGTCCGCGTCTGTACAGGGAGAGAACCCTGTTAGATGGGATGAGTGAGGAGGAGATTGTAAGTCGCTATCGTTTGAGTTCAGCAGCAATCTTAGCTCTTTATCAGGAGTTAAGGGGAGATTTAGATTTTTTCACAGCCAGAGGTCGTGCAGTCCCTGGGCTTGTTAAAATGCTGTGCTCATTACATTATCTTGCTTCCGCGTCATACCAGACAACTGTGGGCATAGTGGGCGGGGTCTCGCAATCTACATTCTCGCGGGCCTTGACCCAGTTTCTCTATGCACTCAATAGACGCGCTAGGAATTATATTCATTTTCCTACAGAGGCGACAGAGTGGCTGGAAGTCAGGACTGGCTTTTATAATATAGCAGGGATACCATGTGTGCTGGGTGCAATCGATTGCACACATGTTGCTTTGATTGCACCTAGTCAGAGTGAGCATGTGTACCGCAATCGGAAGCACTACCATTCACTCAATGTACAGGTGGTATGTGATGCCACGATGAGGATAATGCATGTGGTACCCAAGTTCCCTGGTTCCAGTCACGATTCCTCTATCCTGAGGAACTCTTCAGTCTTCCATGCGTTCGAAGAGGGACATTTTGAACCTGGTTGGCTGCTGGGTGAGTACATATTTACATGTTCTAACACAAAACACATGTTGATTTAGGAATGTTGGCATTGTACAATTTGATCACTAATGTCAGCTTATGTGTGCTCCATTCATTATAGGTGACTCAGGATACGGAATTAGGCCGTGGCTCTTGACTCCGGTGCTAAACCCTCAAACTGAAGCAGAGGACAGGTACAATGCAGCCCATATATCTACAAGATCTGTTATAGAGAGGACATTTGGCCTACTCAAGACCAGGTTTAGGTGTCTGGACAGAACTGGTGGGGCTCTTCTATACAAGCCTCAAAAAGTGTCTGATATTATCCTTGCCTGTTGCATTTTGCACAATGTTGCACTCAGGCACAATGTACAGTCAGACCTAGCTGAGGCTTTGGTAGACGAGCATCCCACCCATGTAGCTGCTGAAAATGAACAAACAGCCAGTGGTGGCCAGACACGACAGAATCTCATCAATTCATTTTTTTCTTGTAAGTACAAACTCATATGTTCCTAGTACTACTTTTATAGTTTAATTATGTTATATTAACAATAATGTTTCTTTATATAACCTTCTGTTAGGACACAGATGAATATGGGTTGCACACCTTTCTTTTCTCTGCTGTGTGCACAAAGGGATGTGGCACCGGTATGTTATTGTTGCACAGGTTATATAATCCCTCTTCAATTGTACTTTAGTTGTGTGTATGTGAATACAACTTGGGTAACAAAGCAATAATATTTTAGCATTGTGTTATTCCTTATGCTAAGACAAAACACATATTATGCCCATAATCATTCATGCTTCTAGTATGCTTACATACAATGTTATTGGTGCAGTGTAACATGTACATCCAGATGATGTGTACACCAGGCTGATTTACATTTTGAATGTCATGAAATATACATGGTGTTGTACATTTAACACCAAATACACACTTTGCTGTGTTGTTTACGGTACTGAAGATGGCATGTCAATGTTTGCAATTTATATATTGTTCCTTTGCATTATAGGTATATCTCCAGTATGACTGATCATGGTATGTATATTTGCTGACATCTCTCATAAGATGTGGCTACCTCAATCTTCCTATAATTATTGGAACTAAAAACCCAACATATTGGTTTAAACACAAATGTTACATATATGTACTTTCTGTATCATGTATATGCATTTAGCTACTCTTGAGCTTTCATGTGCATTGTATTACAAAATGATTACTCACATTTCATCACATTTTATGTATGTTTCCTTATAATTTCCATTAATGTAATATAGAGGTGGTTGGAGAAAAGGGGATAACTGTACTTATTTGTTTACTTACGGGAGCACATTCATCACTAGCATAGACACACTTTTTAAGACAACTGTTTGTGTCTCTATCAATTGGTGTAGGATCCATGTATAACACCGACAAATGATAACACCAGCTTTATTATGGTAGCTTATATCATCATATTGACTATACTATGTATTTCTAAACGATTAATAAACACAGTAAACTATAGTTAGTTAGGTTAATGAAATATACACAGAAACGTACTTCATAACATGATGGTGATGTCATATTCAGAACATCATGCATTGGAGGGGACCATAACATCTGGCCAGTAACATTATTTGCTACAGTCCCAAACCATTTTATCTACATACCCATGTAACAAGAGATTTTAAAAATAAATGGCTACTTGGTTGTAAGTGTCCTTTACATTGGGAGAAGGAGTGGCTCACTGAGTAAAGACACACACTGGCACTGATAGTTTGAAGCAGGGGAGTCTGGTTCAATTCCCGGTGTGGGCTCCTTGTGACCTTGGCCAAGTCACTTTATCTCCCTGTGCCTCATGCGGCAAAAAAACATTTGTACGTTCCACGGGCCAGGGACCTCAGGCTGAAACATGTGTCTGTAAATCGCTGCGTACAACTAGCAGCCCTATACATGAACATGCTCATATTATTATTATTATTGTTACATAGTTTCGACAGTCATACGTTCCATTACATATTAGAATACACAAATGTGTTAGCAGAGTGGGAATGGTTGTTATATATAAAACACACCATGTCATAAAATGTTAGTAGTCATTAAAGAACACTCAATAAAAATTCATGAGGCACTCTTTTGCAACATCATTATGTTAATTAAGTGCTTATGCAATATAGGCATAAGGGTATCACATTTTTAATTGTTTGTTAATAAGCGCTGCAAGCAATATAAAATTAGTTCCATATGTAGTATAGTAGTCGGTGGCTCCTCCTCACAATCATCTCATATAAAGGTAGACTCTTCTGAAATCATACATTGATCCGATTGTATCTTCCCCGACATCTCTGAAATACAGCAAACACATGATGGTCAAAGATGGCACCTTACTAGATATGCATCCGTGACAACGCGTTACGCAGCTCTATATGATTGTGTAGATACACACGTCACTCACTTATATGTTAGAAGTAAAACTGTTCATCAGTATGTAATGTTTCTTTAAATTTGTAGCAGGCATAACTATGTATAAGAAGTGAACGTTGCCTGTATACTGAAAGATGTGCGCGCACATCTTTGTGTGCGCACACGCTTCACGCTTGGCTCCACTAACTGTTAGCGCATGCGCAAAACAAAGCGTACGTTGTGCGTTCAATACATGTTGAAAATACCAGTAAACATAACATCTTTATTTCAAATACAATGAAGACGAAACTACATTCGTTCTAAACGAGTACATCTGTATTCTTTTTAAACAGACGTGTTTGAACAGAAAGCACGGCCGATAACACAATGCGCAAATGCAATACGTGTGACGTCATGTTAAGCCAGCGTGAAACGCACGCTAACACTCCTCCCACTCAATTAACATTCGGCTAACGCCCAGGGTACGCCTACAAACACTGAGCCGCACGCATCACACACTGCAGTTACCGTTACTATAACAAAACATGACAGCCAATAGGCTTTGAGGTGCGCACGTCGCTTGGGGGCGGGACTTACATCACTAATCCTTTTTAAGGACGCCTTGGCCCATGACAAGGGTCCCACGTCATACGTGGTGGACCCGGTTTTCAATGTTGTAGATGTTGCATGATAACAAAACAGGTATGTGTTAGAGTAATGGTAAAATGTTACTAATATGTTTAAAGGGATAGGAAAGTACGTATATTTATTCCGTCAGCAATGTGTACTACTCTTTCAGGTCCTACTATATTGTATTAGGAAACAATTTGTTTGTGATCGCTACATGTTATGCAGTCTGCAATGTTACGCTGTATCCACGCATTGAAAGTGAAAATGGTGGTTACAAAAAAAAAAAAAATTTAAACGCAGAGTCAACGCATAACGATTGTTATATTTACCATTCTTCTAGAATTAACTCTTCGCCTGGCTGCAACTGGTCGCTCCAGAAATGCAAGCCATTTTCATCCACGCTTAACCCAACCGCTGAATCCAGTATGGCACATATCTCCTCCAGGATGCGCTCATAGGAATCGCCACTGCTTTCTTCAAATAATTGGTCGGGAGGTAGGTTCATTTCTTCCGGTTCCCATTCCAATGCAATTTCAGCTGAAAGGCTTGGTACATAATCATAGTACTTTTGTTCTTGTACAATGTGGGTTTCAGGAATGGAGGCTGCAGATATTGCAGCACGTATCGATTCAAACGGATCAGTAGTAGCGGATACATTGCTATTGCCATTAGGAATAAATATGCCTTTCACGACAATATAAGTGCCGTCTTTCAGGATAAATTGTTTTTCCGGGGCAATCTTCCAGAAACCATAGGTGTGTTGTAGCTTATCCTGGTCACGTTCAAAAAAGTCATTACTTGATAAAGTGAATCTTATTGAGGAATTAAAATTCCGTGCATGCTTACGGTCTTGGTAATAAGGATATTTTGCTCGAATGAAATCATCGATTTGGCGTGTGCTTGCTTTCTGTCCGCGACTGTTCAAGATGGCTTCACAGATCATGTACTTATACCCTAAAAGGGGATTAATATTGTTAACGAATTCATCAGCCATGTCTGAGTAGCACAAAAGCTGTGTGCAGGTCTGTGTTATTTGCTCATCAAAATGAATGTGCTGAATGGCTAACAAACTCCTGTTTTTCCTTGTCAAGGTCAACAAAAGTAACTACTTTGACTCCTTATTTCAAACGCCAATTGGATTTGTTTGTCTAATTGGGTTAACAGTTGTGGTTCGTGATATGGGACTGTGGGAGAAACATTTCTCCTTCTTTTATCTCGTTTGTGAAAAACATCCCTAGACTGTGAATGCGTTCACATAGTGTTTTTTTGAAAACTAACAAAGACCAGTGTGTGAAAATATTTCTTAGCCAGGCATATCAGTAAAAACACACCTGCAAAAAGAAATGTTTTTTCCCCGCTTACATTTCTGTGTGTATGTGAAAGTCTGGTTAACTCCCTGTCTGCATGAGTTTAAATACGTGTGTATATATATATATATATATATATATATATATATATATAAATATATCTCTTATAAAAATATATATATAATATTTTTTTTTTTTTTATATTGCAGGAGTACACACAACATTGATGGCATTAAGTATACCTTGTATGAAACCTATTTAAATGGTGAGAAACATGATTGAATGAAGTAATAAACATTTGTTTAAGCACAATACTGTTAGAGTCTCATACTTAGGATATTTCTCAAACATTAGGCCTGTATTATTAAAATAGTGTTTTCACAAGGAAGCATGAAGTGTATTAGTTTGTGTATACCAGTTTATATAGTACTATATATATATATATATATATATATATATATATATATATATATATATATATATATATATATATATATATATATACACATATATATATATATATATATATACACACATATATACATATATATATATACACATATATACATATATATATACACATATACATATACACATATATACATATATATACACATATATACATATATATATACACATATACATATATATATATACACACTCACACACTCACACTCACACTCACTCAGTGTGTGTGTGTGTGTGTGTGTGTGTGTATATATATTATTATACATTCTGAGATGTTATAGAAACGAACACACAACTGATTAAAGGACAAAATTACAATGGCCAAGCAAGGCAAAGGTAAGTAATAATTTACACATAATCCTGCTGTACACGTACAAGAAAGATGTTTGCACTTACTTAGGTGTTTTAATAATTGCATGTGACTAATATGCATATGCAATTCTTACATCAATTAACACACCCAAATGCAATGTTTTGCTGCAAAGTCAATGGCAGCTTCTCTAAACTTAGCAACTGGCTCCTGGTGGACCATTACTGAACAGACGATTACAACATAAATATTTATAACACAATTAATTATGAGTGTTAACATTTCCAAAACTTCACGTGTACAAGAACATAGTTGAAAGTTTGGAAACAACACAGTCTTCAGCATACATACAATAGTAATTAGATAATCTGAAGTCAACAAAACAAGGCCAAAGACATATTTTCTGAATTATAACATTTATTTTTTTTGTTCCTTTTGCGAGCGAGTAACAGGCCTGCTTGTTGTCTCTTGAATTTTCCTTTTTCTTTTGCCACCAACTTTAGGCACAACAGAGCCACTTTGAGTGGCCTCTGGCACTTCACGGGCAGGGCTTGTGGCCAGTGACTGTTCACCTACGGGGCTTGTGGCCAGTGACTCACCTACAGGGCTTGTGGCCAGTGACTCACCTACAGGGCTTTTGGGCAGTGATTCACCTACAGGGCTTTTGGGCAGCGATTCACCTACAGGGCTTTTGGGCAGCGATTCACCTACAGGGCTTTTGGGCAGCGACTCACCTACAGGGCTTTTGGGCAGCGACTCACCTACAGGGCTTTTGGGCAGCGATTCACCTACAGGGCTTTTGGGTAGTGACTGTTCACGGACAGGGCTTGTGCCCAGTGACACATGTGAGCAAGTTGGTAGACACTGCACAAGTGATGGTTGGTCTGTTTCATGTGTGTCTTGTTTTGTTTTTGTCGCCTCCTTTGTAGGTGTCTGCTGCTGAATTTGTACAGATGGCAGCGGTAGGATGTCATCAGGAACCTGCACAGCAATGTCTGCTACTTGACCGGTAACATTTGGGCCTGGTGAATGAATATCAGATGAATGTGGTGAAAACTGACCTGCATGAACAGATCCTGGCTGGGAGGTGTTGAATTGTGGTACATTAGTCATTCTCCAGTAATTAGCTTGTGTTTGCTGAACAACTAATGCTTCGAATGAGGTGTTGATTTTTTGCAACTGTTTAGGCACTTCAATGAAGACTCTGTGGAGATGTGCCAATTGTGATACTGTTTCTTCCTGCAGTCCAATCATCCTTTCCAGCACTGTCATCATGTCTGAATGGCGACGATTTTCTGCGTCCACTATTTTTCCCTCTGAAGCTACAATTGCATCGTATGTGGAAGTTGATGGACGATTTGGCGGTACAACAGTTTCTATTGGCACCTCTTCATGGTCACATGATTGTATTTCAGTCTCTTCTGTGGCGTCATCCTCATCATACTCATCATCCTCATCACCATGATGTTCTAAAAAGAAATGTACACATTATTAAATGGCATGTTAATGTATGCTGTGTTACTATGTAATTGTACTATGTCCTAAGTAACACCTAACATGTTAGCATACGTTTTATAACCTCATTAAAAACTACCTTGACTTACGAATAATGTTTGGACTCAGTATGAAATATGAATGAATGAAAAGTTGCTCTAAACTCAGAAGTCCTACATGATAATTAACATCACTAACACAATACATGTTGCCTTACACTTAATTTTCACTGACACTAAGTAATCCTATTTAAAGAAGATGTGCAAAACAAATAATGCACATGACAACATAACATATAGAAGAGCACATATTATATGGCCAGCAAATGATACACTCACCTTCTAGTAGTGTTGAGCTGGCTGACCCAGGTGAAGACACTTGTTCCATCTCAGGTGACACATGTCCTCCAGGGGCAACTATATATAACAATAACATAAGTTTTACATTTACATGTGTAAATATTGAACAAACACTTATTGTATGTTCTGTATTTATGATTAACTAACAACATCAGTTCCTTAACCGAAAATGTGTGTGAAAGTGAACATAAATAGTTGTAATAACACTGTACATGCCTGTGTACTTAGAATTTTTGAGTTCCCTAACATACAACATACTATGTTTCTGCAGTAATGCGTGAGGATAAATAGATTAAATGAGTACATAAAAATCATATGTTGTGTAGTGATATCAGTATCATAATGTACATAACTATCATGAGATGACCATTCACAATGGTTATCATGAAGGTGGTCATATTGCAAAAAGTGTTGTTTTTGGTAGAGGATATGTGTGGTACATTAATCGAAGATGTGGCACACCTGAATGTGGCTGTGACTCAACAAGACAACACATGCAGTGTGTGATAATGTGTCTTTGATAGTAGTTCAACTATAGATATGAGTGAACTAATGTGTGACGTACGCTTTGATAAGTAATGAGTTGTTGGGGCATTTAGTAGCTAGAGTTAAGCTTTCAAATGAGTGTGATTAACTTCAGTTGTGCTATTCAGGTTGTAAGAAAGGTATTCCCTTCCCCAAAAAGCCTAATCAGCCACACCTTTCAATGACTTGAAACAGGTGCAAATGGTGTGAACTAAGTTGACCGTGAAATGAGGCTGTAATTAGTGTGTGTGCTGAACCCCACCCCCTCTGTTGAAGTGTATGCTGTGATGAGATATTAATTGCAGCTGCTTTAACACAATGGTAGATGAGCTAAGTAGTCATCTGCAGTGTTTAAGTTATGAAAACAATGACATAACATATGATACGTGTGCCTCATTATGCTGTCTGTATATGACATAAAGCAAAAATGGACCTTTTCATAAGCAACTATAGATGTGTTAGTGCCAGTGATGTTTGTAGGCCGTTACATGCAATTTCTTTGATGCATGCTTAAAATAGGCAGTAATGTCATGTTTGTCGGAGTAAAATCAATAAAATACACAATAATATGATACATATTTCTGTTCTGTACCTGTAGCTACTAATAATTTCTCATGAACATGTGTTACACATGTGTACTACCCTGTTGTTCCCCATCTTCGCCCACCATCAATTGCTTCCACTGCAGCTATGCATTTTGGGAATTCACATGTAAATGAGCACGCAATGGCACGTGCTATATTAGTTACTGCTTTTAGTAGGACTACTACATATATGTCTATTTTGAGATATATATATACAGAATCAGACATATACATATATAGATGCAGGTATGCTTATATTGTGAAGACAGTATAAAAAGCAGTGTAAATATGCAAAATAACTGTAAGCAACGACACGCCTAGTACAGTAATATTTATCACCTGCTGGAAATTGTGACGGATAAATTCCAATGTCACGGTCACCAGCCAAGCCTTCCACGACGACGGTAAGTAATTTTGGCCGAAGCAGCTCCTCCAATGGAGTCAATATGAGACGTTGTGGTGTGGGCCCACCTCCAGTGCCAGTAGCATGCACGCGTTGGTCTTGTATTTTCTTTTTCAATTTGGACCTAATATCATCAAATCTTTTCCGACAATGATACTTGTCCCTGACACTATTCCCACAGGCATTGACACCAATGACTATTGTGTCCCACATTTCTTTTTTGCTTGCTGCACTTGTCCGCCCTTGAAAAACATATAAAAGATATGAGGTAAATTAATAATAATATAAGCACCAGTTTCCTACACTGCTAGCTGTTCCAAGAGATAGCAAACATGCTGTTTTATGTGTAATATGTGCAGCACATGAGCATTCACTACTAAACCTATACATGTAAGCAAGGTTGCATTCATATTGTATGCAGTTCTGGCAAATTGACCGCCTGTGTTTATTTGTCCTTGTAAGGCATGATAAAAAGCTGTGTTTCCACACTAATGAACATAGAAAGATATTGTGTACCCATATTTGCATATGAACAAAACTCAGATGACCTAGGATCACATGTATTTGAATAATAAATGTAAAGTTACACTTACCTACTAAATGTCCATAGAGACTGTCATAGTGCTCCAGAATGCCAGTGACAAGAGCCCTATTTTCCTGGTCATTGAAGCGAGGATTACGTGGCTTCTCCACACGTTTTTTCCGAGCAGGTTTAGGGTCAGAGCTTGGCTGGTGCTGACTGGACTCTCCTTCTTCCAATGGAAGAGCCTCCAAAAGCTGGCCACCAGCAAGCACGCCACCACCAGACACCCCATCAGCAACTGCGCCACCAGCAGCACTCCCAGCACCAGCACTCCCACTCCTAGCACCAGCACTCACACTCCTAGCACCAGCACTCACACTCCTAGCACCAGCACTCACACTCCTAGCACCAGCACTCCCAGCACCAGCACTCCCACTCACAGCAACAGCACTCCCACTCCCAACAACAGCACTCCCACTCCCAACAACAGCACTCCCACTCCCAGCAACACCACTCACAGCACCAGCACTCCCACTCCCAACAACAGCACTCCCACTCCCAGCAACACCACTCGGTGCACCAGCAACATCACTCCCCTGAACAGAACGTTCACTCCGACGCGTACTCGCACGAGTAGCACTCCCACTCCCACCAGCATCACTCTTCCCACGCTTTGCGGGCATACTTCCAGCACTCACAAAAAACAGACAAGAAATGTACAGGCAATCACACGACCCACTTCCACATATAAAACAAGACAAAGATGTAAACAAAACAACAAAGGACAAAGCTCACCCAATACACAACAAGTCTCTCAGTCAATATGCAAATCTTCAATCGTCCAGCTCTGTGCGTCTCTCTCTCTCTCTCACTCCCAACAACACAGAGAATGATTAGCAGTACACGTTGCCTTTAAATATGGCGCGCAATCAAAAACATGCTTGTTTCGCCTGATTCAGCAAGATTTGTGATTGTGCAACCTAACAGCACCCCGCCACGCACGCCGATACACCTGTGTGTGATCGGCTCATCATCGTGAGAGTGGGCGGATTTGTTTTCTGGTTGATTTTGAATGTATTCGGCACTTACTGCATACGGAGAGGGAAAAACGCCAATAACATGACTAATCGATAAGCTTGCCGATTTCACATAATCGTCGCTTACTGCATGAGGCCCTTAGTCACTCAGCTCCACCAACCGCCGGCATAATAAAGATAATAAATCAGACTAAAACCGACTTCGGATAAAAGCAAAAAGGCAATACGTGAACGTAAACACACCCCGATCCGGCAAATCAGCCCTAGACCCTGATGGCGGCAACGAGGCAGAAAGCCCGACGCAAGTCGGATGTCAGGGCCTACTTCACGGGACAAAGTAAGGCAGGGGCCGCAGAGATGTCAGCGGTGTCGGATTCCGATTCCGCCCAGGACGCTGAGGGATCAAGAGCAGCGGCAGAACAATCCAAAATTATTAAAAAGGAAATCTCCAGGCTCTTGGTGGATTTGAAATCCTTTTTCAGGGGGGAGGTGGAGGGGCTCAGGCATGACCTTATGCAGATCGGGACCAGAACCAACGACTTGGAGGAGCGCATGGAAGCTAGCGCTAACACACAGCAGGAAACAAACACCCGTATACAGGCCCTAGAACAGAGGGTGATGGAAATGGAGGCCCGCCAGGAAGACGGAGAGAATAGGGATAGGAGGAACAATTTGAGAGTCAGGGGGATCCCGGAGGAGATCTTGGACCCGGAGGCGCTGCTGACACGCTGGATGGCCTCCATCCTGCCGGATAAGCCGGAATCTGACTTCAGGATGGACAGGTGCCATAGAGCCCTGCGCTCTAAGCCCCTGGCCTCAAATCCCCCTAGGGACGTGATCCTCCGCCTCCACTACTTCTCCGTAAAGGAGGAGGTAGGAAGGATAGCCCGGGCCACCCCCCATATCACCTTTGAGGGGGTCACCCTCACGGTATATCAAGACCTGTCGCCCCTCACTCTGGCTCGGCGAAGAGCTGTAGGACATATTACACGGGCACTCAGAGACAGTGAAATAAAATACCGCTGGGCTTTCCCCTTTGCCCTGGTGGCCACGAAAAATGGAAGACCCCATGTTCTCAAACACCCTTCGGAGGGGGCATCCTTCCTGAAAAAGCTTGGAGTGCAGGGAAATGTGGCCAACACCACAGAGGGGGCCCAACAGGGTCCCAATGCGGACTCCCCGCCAAGACGTCAGGGTCCCTCTCCCCCGAAGGATAAGAGCCTAAACAGAAAAGATGGGAGCGGGAAAAGCCCTTAGAACAAGGAAGGTAATAAGGCCAGCATAGTTCTGTTACGCTTGTTGCGTTTTTTCTATCCAACCAGTTAATACACTTCAAGTCTGCCAAAAGGCTACCCCAAGGACTACTACGGCCGGAGAGGGAGACCAAGGCCAGAAGGCCTCAAATGGCGGCCGTTAATCTCAGCAGGCTAACACAGATCTGGAGGAACCAAGATGGCGTTTCCTTACCTATTTGAGCGGGAAGGTGGGGAAGAAGCGCGAAGACTTCCATGGCGGCGCAGCTCTTGGCGGGATAGAATGCTCCGGCAGCGGGACCCGCCCAGGGAGCTGCCCCCGGACCAGCCCTCTCTCCTCGGAGGCCCGCCTGTGAATGAGAATGGCCCGCCCAGCTCGGTGACGTCAAAGCGTTGGATCTCGCGAGAGCGCTGGAAGGGAAGGCATCGGAGTGCCGGGATGGAGGCGCAGTGACGTCAGGAGGACGTCGACGACCCGGATATGCTGCGGGGCTCCTCGGCGGAGGCACGCGAGATCCGCCGCCGGGGCGAAGCTCCGATACAAGAGGGACAAAGAGACAAAGGGGTCCTGAGCGATGCTGGGGGGCAGGGGAGTGGAGGTCTCGAGGGCGGACGGGGGGGGGTCCCGAGGGGGAGGGGGGGAAGGAAAGTGAGAGGCGGGAGGTATGCAAGAAGGCAGATTCCACCCGATAGCATGGAGCCACAGAGGGACGCTAAGGGCCACAGAGTCCACTAAAAAGGATTAAGTCCCAGCATTAACAGGCGGCCAAGGGAAAAATTATCCCCGGGGGAGAAGCAAGGGATAGGTAGGGCACAAGAGTCTGCAGATGGGGCTAGCAGAAATGGAGGAAGGACAGAATTGAAGGGTTAAAGTAGTTCAGAGTTTCGGGAAGTAGTATAGAGAATGTCGAGGGGGAGAGAGTAGAGTATAGAGGTTAATTAGGGGTTACACCAGGTTTGGGGGGGGAAACACAAAAAAACACAAAAAAATTGCCCAAACACGACAGTAGTTCAGAGTTTAGAGGTTAGGTTTTAGTTTAGCATATCTGCCGGCGAGGGGGGGGAGTACCCACCGCTCTGCCTGCAGGCATGTGCATCCAATCCAGGAGATGGGATAAAACCCACCTTCCTGGCAAAGACCCGGTTGTCCGTGGCTGGTCTCAGGAGCCATGGAGGTGGACCAAGGGGGTGAGAGGTCCAGGAAGAAAAGATCACAGCCGGGCAGTGAACCCGAGGTCTCTTAGGACCAATACGGTTCTTGTTATTTCTATATGTGATGTATATATGTTATTTTCCCTCATGTTTTTTCCCCTCCCCATCCCAGCCCCAACAGGCGTCAGACAGAACCCGTTTGGGAAGGGCAAGCACCACGGCTCGCAAGCCCATCAGGAGCCCCAGGACAGGGGTAAGAGTAATTACGCCTATACACCCTATCTGCACACACAACTTATTTCACTATGGCGGTAACATTTATATCACAAAACGCCAAAGGGCTTAATAGTCCGCACAAGCGGAGAGTCGCCTTCGCGGAGTTAAGGAGGAGAGGGGCTGAGGTGGTCTTTCTGCAGGAGACACACTTCAGTTCTAGACACAGCCCTAAATTTATAGACTCACACTTCCGTCAGTTTTTCTTAGCTTCAGGGGAGGAAAAAAAGAGAGGGGTAGCTATATTAATAAACAATAACACCCAATTCCAGGTAGAGAAGATCAAAAGGGACCCCGGGGGCAGGTATATTGTGCTGATAGGGCTCCTCAAACAGACCAGAATTACATTGGCATGCATATACGCGCCTAGTGAAGGACAAACAGATTTCTTTAATGCTTTCTTCCAAAAGCTGCAACAGTGGGCCGAGGGTCATATTGTATTGGGAGGGGACTTTAACACGGTACTCAACCCTAAGGTCGATCGCACGACATCCCAACAGTCTAGAAGGCAAGTAGGTAACACTGCACTTCTGAGGGGACTAAGACAAACTGGCCTAGTCGATATTTGGAGAGAGCAGCACCAAGGTGAACGCAGCTACTCCTTTTATTCCCATCCCCATGACAGTTACAGTAGGATTGACCACTTCTTTGTATCGGGCAGAATGGTCCCACAAATCTCCGACACAAACATACATGATATTACATGGTCGGACCATGCATCGATTGAGCTAAGATGCACTCAAATTGGATTTGTCAGGCCGGGAGCAAATTGGAAGCTAAACGAATCAATAATTAAAATCCCGGAAATACAAAAAAATGTCAAAACCGAGATATCAGCCTACTTCAGGATAAATAGTGGCAGTGTGGATTCCCATTCTCTGTTATGGGAGGCTCATAAAGCCACGATCCGTGGGGTCTTAATCAGCATAGCTGCAAGTAGGAAAAAGAAAAAGGAAGCCAAATTAACTCAGCTTTATAAAAGGTTACATGAGCTCTCTACACTACATAACCGGACAGGTAGAGAGGATACCCTGAAGGAGTTGAAGGATGTTAGGATTGAACTGAACCTCCTCCTTACCTCCAGGGCCGAGAAAGACATGAGTTGGACTCAGAGGAAGTTCTATGAGAAAGCTAACAAACCGGACACTATGCTGGCTACCAGACTCCGAAACCGGAAACCAAATTTTAATATTCAGTCTATCAAAACAAGTGGGGGCCAGTGTTCCTCAAACCCTAAAGTGATAGTGGGGGAGTTCGCGAAATTTTACGCACAGCTATACAATGGGGAGAAGGTGGTTCACAATGCAAGGACAAGTAGTAAGCTACGGAAATTCCTGGCAGACGTGGCTTTGCCACAATTGACCAGATTGGAGCGAGAGGCACTACAGAGCGACTTTACGAGGGAGGAATTGGAGGCGGTAGTAAAAAACCTAAAAGCGTCAAAGGCCCCGGGCCCGGATGGGTTCTCCAATCTGTACTATAAAAAGTTTATTGGAGTTCTGGCTCCTCACATGCTCCAGTTATTCAATGGAGTGCTGGCAGGAGAGCCCTTTCCGGGACAGATGCTCCAGGCGTCAATTTCAGTAATTCATAAAGAGGACAAAGATCCCACTAGCTGCCAGAGTTACAGGCCCATCTCATTAATAAATACAGATGTTAAAATCTATTCTAAACTACTGGCCAATAGATTAAATATAATCCTGCCGAGGCTTATCCACCCGGATCAAGTTGGCTTTATAAGAAATACACAAGCGGCCGACAACACTAGAAGGATTGTTGATATCATAGACTTTATAGGAGCCAAGGAGATCCGAAGTGTGGCCCTAAGCCTAGATGCGGAAAAGGCCTTTGACAGGATTGATTGGCCATACCTGGAGACCACGCTTGGAGCATTTGTGTTTGGGGGTATATTCCAACAGGCAGTTAAGGCTTTGTATACGGCACCAACAGCTAGGGTGGTCCACCAAGGATACCCATCAGATCCTTTTCCAATTAAAAGCGGCACGAGACAGGGGTGTCCGCTTTCGCCCCTGCTCTTCGCCCTATGCATCGAGCCACTTGCAGCACAAATTCGGAACAACGCTGATATCTCTGGGGTGCAAATCCACTCACAGGAGCACAAAGTGGCTTTGTACGCAGATGACATCATTCTAACCCTTACTAAGCCGCTCGTCTCGCTACCCAATCTGTTCGAGCTTCTAGAGCGGTTTGCCCAGATCTCAGGCTTTAAAATAAATAAATCCAAATCAGAGGCCTTAAGCCTCAACATGCCAAGAGAGATGGAGAAGCTGATAGAACTCAATTTCGGGTTTAGATGGTGTCCTTCCTCCATGAAGTACCTAGGAGTGCAGATTACAAAACAAATAAGCTCCTTATATTCGGCTAACTATCCCAAACTGCTGAGGACTCTAAAAAAAGAGCTGCAGGATTGGAAGGCATATGGTATTTCCTGGTTAGGGAGGATCTATAGCGTCAAGATGAACGTCCTTCCCCGGATTCTATATCTGTTTCAAACTCTCCCGATTCCCGTGGTAAGAGCGGATATCGCAGGGCTCCAAAAATCAATATCCCAATTTATTTGGAATGGTAGAAAACCACGGATTAGAGTAAAGACGATGCAGAAAGCCAAGGAAGCTGGTGGCCTAGCGGTGCCGAGTGTTATATCCTACTACAAAGCGGCACAATTGTGCCAAATTACGCAATGGCACGGTGACCCTGAGCTGCGGCGATGGGTGGCACTGGAGAGGGAGGTGTGCGCCCCGCTGGAGCTCATGGACCTGATCTGGTACCCGAGGAAACGGGTGAGGGATATTCTCATTCCACTGACCTCTATACTCAACTCACTCTCGGTCTGGGAGGCTTCCAAAGATAACAGCTCATTAACCTCCAAACATACTCTGATGGCACCTTTATATAGCAACCCGGACTTTGCTCCTGGTCTGACAGATAAGAGCTTCCCGCTCTGGCGTAAATCGGGGGTTAGACGGTTGAACGACCTGGAGGTTAAAGGAAAGATCAAATCCTTCGAATCATTACAGTCGGAAACAGGCATTCCTAACACGGATTTTATGAAATACCTCCAGGTCAGGGCATATTATAAAGCACACCCGGTGAGACCACCGCTGACGAATTTTGAGAAGCTCTGTGTGCGCGGGACAGGCACACGGGGACTGATCTCTGCCTTGTACAGAGAGGTGGTAAATACTGACACAGACAGGACAGTCAAACCCCGTTTTATGGTTCAATGGGAAGAGGATCTCCAGGGCCAACTAGAGGACGAGGACTGGGCCGCGGTATTTAAGGCCGCGGCCACTAGCTCCATCTGCACAACATTGAAGGAGAACTCATATAAAGTATTACTACGTTGGTATCTCACCCCAGTTAGATTAGCTAAATTCAATCGGGGATCTTCCCCGCTCTGCCCCAGGCAGTGCGGGGAACAAGGGGATCTGGTTCACATGCTGTGGTCTTGCCCGAAAATAGTGCCGATCTGGACCCAGATCCGAGATTGGCTGCAGAGGATCTTCTTAGGGCTCCAAATTCAGCTGGACCCGTGGCTATTTTTATTAGGTAAACCTACGAATGAGGTATCTCGGTCGGGTAACAAGCTGATAGCACACTTTGCTACCGCTATGAGGTGTGAGACCGCAGCATTGTGGAATCAGAATGCGATTCCTTCTTTAGACAAAATCAGGAACAGAATTTGGTTCATTTGCCGAATGGAGAAGTTGACGAGTTTAGTCAACGATTCGGCCGATAAATTCGAAAAAGTCTGGTCACTGTGGTTGGCCCAGACCGATATTCAGGGGATGAATGAGGCCACAATATGGCTTTGATAGATGGAAGTGGGTTCTCCTTGGATGCTGGGCGGGGAGTTGCACGGGACGTTCGGACGGCAGGGATCCCCCAGGGTTGTAGTTTTATCCCAACGGGAACGAAGTCGAAAAGCGGATGCGGAGTTGGCTCAGGGCTCTCTGCGAGGTGGTCAAAAGCAGGGTGATAGCAGTGGCGGCTCAGGCCATCGGATCATCAAGTGGTGCGAGTTTCGGCTACGCCTCTCCCTCCCTACCCCCCCTCCTTCCCCCCCCTATCTCTCCGTAGATGTTGTATGTCTGTCAAAGTCTTGTCCTGTGGGTCTCCCCAACGTGCGTCCGTCATTTGAAGTTTGTCCTTGCAAGTTAAGTGTATACATGGAATAATTATCAACGTAATGTAACCAATTGGTTGTATGCACTAAAACCAATAAAAACAAAGTTGAAAAAAAAAAAAAAAAAGAATAGAAGCTACAGTAAAAAGTAAAATGGCAATTTATGATATACCATACAAATACTGTATTATATACCTCATTAAAATGTGTGTTTACCGGTAAATACCACTGTATTTCCCTATGTACTATTCATTATATATGGCTTTCTATATACTCTTAAACTAGACCATACAAAAGCTGACTGTGTTCTACCAATTGCTCAATATTACAGCACTTGTGCCATTATTTGTTTTAATTAGCAAAGTGTAAGCTTGGGAACGCAAATAAGCCTAATACAGCAAATCGGAGATGTGAGTTCCGTGAGACACACATTTGCAACAAGGTCTCTCATTTCATGTTTGCTGTTACTGCCCTGGCAGACTCTGTTCAGAAATGCGTAAATGTGCCATAGTACATAGAAAAGCCTTGGGAATAACTAATGCAGAATGATCTCATTGTTGGGAAACCCGTGGGTGTGCTTTCACTTCGGCCAGACAAATTATTTGTAGTTTACATGATTATTTGCAGTCAAGCACATAAAGGCAGGACCTGTGTATTCACAAAGGGGGTGAATGAATTCTTCTAACAGCATTTCAATTTTTAGTCTACCGTTATTTTACAACAGGGCCATAGTCTCAATGAGAAGAAGGGCTAAAACATTTTGGGTACATACAAACGGGTACTATATAAAAAAAACAAGGTTGCGCACTAGCTTCTAATGCAGTGGCTCCCAACCTTTTTCTCTCGAGTCGCCCCTAATCGCAGTGCTCAGTTGCTGAGGCACCGCCACAACATGACAGTCAGTGTCAGGAGATGCAGGACAGGGAAAGATAGTAAGTGACAGAAGACACAGGACAGGTAAGTAACTGTAAGGATCCGTGATCCTCGGCGCGCTCCTCGCTTGCCCCAACTCACGACCGGGTGTTCCGCTTCTCCTGCCTCCTGCAGCACATCTCGCCTGCTGGCGAATACCAGCATCCCATCTACGGGCACGTGTGGAGCACACTCTGCACTAAATGCCGTCCCCGCTGTCCGCGCCTCCAGGCTACGCTCATGCGGTGTCGCCACCGTCACGCAGCGCGCACCCGCTATGTGCGGCACTCGCACACATGCGCAGAGCCTTCCTTGCTCCTCTGCCTGAGTATTCACCTGTGCTGTTTCCAGCAGCCAACCACAGTCCAGCTTACTCAGGAGTATGCATCCTCTTCATTGGACAATTTCCCTTTATATGCTCAGCTGCCACACTGGCAATTTGGCTGAGCATAAACCTTCCTGCTAGCGAAGTGTTCACAGCTAACGGTCACGCCTTGAAGTTGGCTAGCAGGCTTAAGACGCTTTCGCCAAAGGGTTAAACTAAATTACCCTTTTTCAAGAGAATATATAGGTAATGCACTGTGTATTTTTGTCACATTGAAAGTAACATTGGGCATCTTTGTTTGTTTTTTGGGGTAACAAAGTAAAAACTGGTTGAATCTGTCCTTAAAGTCATACTGCATATTATAAGACAAATCACTATCAAGTTTGATTTTAAAATATGAAGAGGCAGCACATGTTTAGGGGCTTCTGATCAAGGTGTAAAATCTATTTTTATTCCTGGTCACTCCTTTATTTATACATCTTTAGCACATCAAAAGATACAAGTAATGCAGATACTTCAAATAACCTAGATACTGACATTTTTAACATTTTTAAAACAATGCATAGAGTTTATTATGCACAGAGGAAAAGCCATTTTGGCAATCTTGATTGTTATCAAGAAATACATTTTGCAAATTCAAACGTAGCCCCCCTTCTAGGGACTGCTAGTAGTTAATGACCCTAGAGTGCTAACTGGGTGGGGTCACACAGAATGACTCTTTTCCCCATCATGTGATTCAGGGTGACTTGCCGAAAGGATAGCCACTCCCCAGTAGGTCTCCTAGCAGGGCAAGGGAGGGTTACATTTGGTGCCCAACATGGGTCTGGGCATGCAAAAGGAAACTTTTTGTGTTTTAGCTCGTTTTAGAGCAAAGAAAATGTTTTTGTTGTTTTTTTATGTTTGGATAAAGAAGAGTTTTGTGTATTTCCCACAGTTTTTTCTGCCGTTATAATGTAAATAATATTGATCCATTCTCCCGCAAAGAGAACTCCTTTGTAAGTCACTGCAGCAGGTGAAATGATTGCACGTGTTTGGAATCGAGACAGAGTATTTTGTACGTTTTATGGACTAGGAGCTAATGTTTTTTGCAAAAGTGTCAAGTATTCAATTGCAAAGTTTTCCCGGTACCAGAAAACTAACATTGCTAGGGTCCCAGATATGTGGGCTAAAATTCAGATGTTATCAGCAAGATGCAAGTCTTCAAAAGAAAGAAATTGTCGTTCCATGTGCGCGTCATGTTTTAGAGACTGTGGGCCTCATGCAGAGAGCATCGAATTTTCAAATTGGCGAATTTCATAAAAAGTAGCTTTTTTGGAGAGTTTTATTCTCCATATGCAGAAAAGTTCGAATTCTGCTATGTTTAACATGGATGCGTGTGGCGAGTTTAAATGGGAAAGATGCGCGCTTCAGAAATGTGTAAAGAAAAAATCGCGCATTTTTTGTCCCCTTTGCTATAGGCGGCGAGTGCCATCTTATTGCCAACTTTTCCTGGCGCGGCAAAAATGAGAAAATCGCGCCATTTTCCTGGCGCGAACAGCCGCTACATGCCGTTCGTACCTCTCTGCATTCGGAGAGTTTTAAAAATGGCGAGATGGAGGTTCTCGCCAGCCGCGAGGCGAGTTTTAGAAATAGAAAAAAAAAATTGGCGCGTTTTTCGTAACTCGCCATTTTCTGCCGTTTGCTGCGCGAAATTGTACAAAAAATGGCGAATTTTGAAATAACGATGCTCTCTGCATGAGGCCCTGTAATTTAACGTTTTGTGCACCAGACGCTGAGAATGTATCGTGCTTAGAGTTTTGTGCTGAATTATAGTGTGTCCATAATTCCCACTTCGGAAAATTCTCTCAAAGTAAATAAGATTGCTATTTCCCGCCAGTGAAGCTAAATTGCACAATGCGTGTGTCAGAAACTGTTTGTTAGATATGTACTCTAGAAGTTAAAGTTTGCAATACTCAAGGCTTGATGATTACATTAAAGATAAATACTGTATTTCGATGAGACTGCCCCTCCAGAGCATAAATACGTAAACTCACCAGCATTGAAAAATAAGAGCAATTTATTAAACTACATGAAAAGGAACAGGACAGAACAAAAACGCCTCTTTCCACGTGTTTCACGCCCTCTGTGGCATTTTTTTAAGGAGTACTCCTTTACCTTTTCTGTATACTCTGGTCGACTGGATGCCATCGGGGGAAACGGAGGTGAGTATGTGCAGTGATTCACACTTAGACTCACAAACAGCAGGAGGAGAAGGACGCTGCCTTCTAGTGAGTAATGCTACTCCACACTGGGCTAAGTGGAGACACGGGATAAGGACAAGAGCAATCAATGGAGTTACACGGTACAGTGGGGTTCCACTCTATCCATACAGGTTCCCTTATTGCTCTCATTTGTCCACAATTACCCTTCAATGTGTCTCCTTTCATCCACCACTCCCTACATTACACCTCCATAACCCGTCAAGAGCGCCGCTATATAAACGCCTCAATTCTTAATACTTCCCCTGCTCTCCTAGAGCTCACATTAGTTTTTTTCTTCTACTGATGATTACATTGCACAAGTTTGCCACCAAGAAAGTGTTTTCAAAAGCACGCAGGTTTGCTTTGCCCCCCGAAGAACTAATATTTTTAACAGTCAATTGTGCATGGGTGCAACCAACTTGCAGTGCATGTGCATAAAAGTGGGGCGAAATCATGGCCGTGCTTGTTTTGGACTGGTCTATACATTCATACAGCTTCTAGAGTCGTTCTTGAGGATATCCTGGCTAATAACCCCTGTGCAGTGTAGTTGAGAGTTTGCCATGATGTGGATGCTAAACTCGATTATGGTGATGATGGAAATCCATAATCCAGCCTGAATGGCGTGGTGTTAAAGAAGTCGCCACAAACCGAACTGACCCAAATGACTGCGACGTGGATGGGTGATGTAGAGCAGTGGTAGGAAGGCCCGTTAACTTTCAAAAAGAGGATGAGGCCTACAAGAGAGTTTAAATGCCAGAGATGAATGTATTACCGTGACAATGTGCAATGGGACATGGCTTGAGCAGAGGTGTCTAAAGAGGAACCTTTAGTTTGGATTCTACCAGGGGCTGCTTTAAGAAGACACTGAACATTGCTGAGCCTAATCAATAGGATGGAGCGGGAAAGAGCCCAGGACAAGGGGTTATGAATATCCATTTGTACCTGTGGGGTTTTTGGATATTGTTGATATGTTTTGGGGTTAGTGGATCGAACACACTGTGAAAGCATATATCACTGGCAATGGAAATGCTGCCATTGCTACCAGTAAAAACCGGGTGGCACAAATAATGCGAACTTGGCATATAGGCCGAAGCATATACTGTATAAAGACCGGGTGGAGTATATGGATAACACTGGGTATAAAAGGGTCCATACTGTTGAGGGGCCCAATGGCAAGGGAGGCGTAAGAAGCCTGATCTTGCCCATTATTACTGGAATAAGCTCCTCTAATGCCATGATTAGTTATAGGTCCCGTGCCCCAAGCCCCTACCTTAGTGTAACGATTATGTTATGTTACCTAGCCATTGCTTGTCATTATTCACCATTAACGCCTTGCATTGCACTACCCCTGCATTTATATGTATATCGGGTCTAAAAAACAAAAAAAGGATGTGATGTATTGAAGAAAACCTTATATACAGTGTACTCACAACTGTCTATAGTTCATGTGTTGCAATAGTGTATCTACAGATAGGTATATTGCAAGAGTTGTGCCATAGTAATGTCTCCTAGAATTGCTATGAGTATAAATCCAAAAGGAAGTGTTATGTAAAGCAGCAGAGTATTCTAGTATTGCGCACATTTACAGTACCAAGTCTATGTCCAAACAAGATAGCAACGTCATGAGCTTATGATCTTCATCACAGTTAAGGTCAGATTGTAAGGAATCCGCTCCGCAGTTTACTGGTTGCCTTACCTTGCAGACTTGTGCAGTCCTGGAGCACCTCTCCTGATGTTTGCTGCAGCCTGGATTCACTCACCAAAGCAATACACACTCCCTCTGGTATCTATTGCAGCTGTGCAGCCTATCACTGCAACCTAGACTTGCATTCACTCATTGGAGCAGTACCTTCACACCCCCCTCCGGGGATTGGCCCGCTGGCCTTTAAGTACTGTCTTCCCATAATGCTCCCTGCCGAGCATAGTCCTTACTGGATGTCACCATCGTTCTGCCACAAGCTCTCGCTTGTTCTCCTATGCTGATACCAGGTTCCGCCCTGCGTCCTTCAGCTTCCTTCAAGCCGCTTGTTCTCCTATGCTGATACCAGGTTCCGCCCTGCGTCCTTCAGCTCCCTTCAAGCCCGCTTGTTCTCCTATGCTGATACGGAGGTTCCGCCCTGCGTCCTTCAGCTTCCTTCAAGCTCCCGCTTGTTCTTCTGTGCTGAAGCGGAGGTTCCGTCCTGCGTCCTTCAGCTTCCTGTTCTCCTGTGCTGAAGCAGAGGTTTCGTCCCTGCGTCCTTCAGCCTCCTGGATTCCTGCACTGAAGCGGAGGTTTCGCCCCTGCGTCCTTCAGTCTCCTGGATTCCTGCACTGAAGCGGAGGTTTCCCTGTGTATCTACAGCTTCCTGGTTCCTGGGGCCTACTCTTTCCCTAATCTAGAGAGGCCGTGTCCTGGTTCCTGCGCTGCTACAGAGGATTCCCTAGCCCGCTCAGGACTCTTGCGCTGTAGCACTGGTTTAACCGTGCAGCTAGGCGGTGTGTAAATCTGGTCTGTCTTCCACCTCCTGAGACCAGTACCATGGGCCATGGTCGCCGCACGCGCAGAGGCCAACCCCGCGCTCCTAAGCTGAAGCGGGGCTCTTCTGACTACATGTTGCCGAACTATTGCTTGAACAATGTTTATCCTGATGTCTCCTGTCCTGACCCTGGCTTGTACAACGAGGACGCTGTCTTCTCCTATCCTGATCCTGCGATATATGACAACGAACTGCGCAATCCGGATCAGCCTGCGCGGTCTAAGGTCGGTGCTTTTACAACCCCACCTCAGCCTCGCGGTCCGACCCTGGTTTGTGGCGAGCACAACCGTGACACAGATTAATCAAGTGCTGGTACAGGTTAGGGCACGATCCAGTGTTAACTCATATTGACTTGAATAGGAATTATCGCTGGATCGGGTGCACGAACCCATACTTGTACTTGATGAATCTGCCCCATAGAACAGTGCAATTGCATCTCTCACATTTTTGGAAACTTTATCATTCAAAACCAGTATTGTTTCCTGTAGGAATTGTTGGGATGGCTTCAACATAGCTTTTCTCTATATTACACATATATATATTTCGTTTTTCATCCTATATTATATTGCAAAAATGCACGTTTTTATTGAGCGATATGCATCTCGGAGCTTAGGGAATAGCAGTTGCTGGCAAAAAAATGCGCGTTTGGACATTTTTTCAGCTACCGCAATACCTTTTATAGCCAGAGTGTTAAAGCTAGTTGAAAAGCCGTTTTAGTGCTATATTGCCCTGTTATCGAAGTTTTATGAATAGCTACACATGCAATATCGCTTGGAAAGGGCACTTAACCAGCATTAATGCACTTATCGAAGTTTCGTGAATAGGCTCCTAAGATTACTATAAAGTTTGAGTTCAAAGTGTGTTTTCAAAATGTTTTCCTTCTGTTGAAATGCACACCAGAACACCACTGTTTGATTGCATGATCGATAATGCGTTGATCCAGCTGTTCCCACTCCTAAACAATAAGTTGTTTTACAAATTTGTTTTTTCAGTCCTCCTAGCGACCATCCTTTGTCAGGAAACATTTTCTGTAAGCGTTTTGGACCATAATTCTTGGTCTGTCTCAAGCACTATATAACGTGCTTATCTTCTTCACTAAACACCATTTTGTAACTATGCACCGGTCATCGCGCCGTCACAAATTCCAAAGAATATATATTAGATTATCAAAAAATTCTTACACGTAATAATCTACCGTGACTGGCCCATAATTACTCACATTTTCATGAACATGGTTTGGTTTTTCTGCAAGATGTGACGAGAAATAAAAGGGGTCCCATTTTGCAGCACTATTTCAGTGTCTGTACGGGAGTAACCCCAGGTGTAGTTATAACTTCAAAAAATAACATTATTTCCCTGCGTTATATCATTGTCTCCTCTCCTACAAAAGCCATATTTCATTGTCTGGCTGGGTGTAACACCAAGATTTATATCAAGTCACATTATTTGAGGATAATGTATCGTTATGCCGAAATAACATGATGTTAAGCCGATGTAATGAGTTTTAGTACAAACGTTATTTTTGTGTAGAGCTCTGAAGATACGGCATTAATATCAGAGCACTTAGTGTTTGTTCCTGTTCCTTTAAAATCAAATTGAATAAGTATTATTCCTTTCTTGATGTATTTTATTTATATAAAGCATATGCACAATAATTAATACGCTAAGATAATTATATGATGTATACGAAATAACCACTTTCGAAAGAAAAAAAGGAATTGAAGATGGAACACAATTAATTCAATGTATCTTCAAGAGTTTTTGTGAAGGCTAAATGTACCATGTGTTTTTGTTAAACATTAGGGGATAAGTAATGAAAGGTACATATATTTAGCCATGTCAAAAACATCAATAATAGGAATATGAAGTTACTAGCACAAACTGGAAAAAGAAACTCATAAAAAGAAATACGTTTGTCATGGATACATCTAAAAGCCAAATATGTTAGATTTGAAAAAAAAAAGGTGTTTTAGTAGTTTAGGGACTTGTCATGAATACACACAGCATATGCTGCTGCTACCCAGTTTGTTCAGTGTTCCTGTCCTGTGGGTAATGAAAAGCTACTGAGCATCAATGAGTAGGGTAGCTTGTTTGAACCAGCTGCAACCAGACCTGCTTGAACTTTTCCTCCCTCTTCCCAGACACATTATTTGGCCACTTTGGAACCCAGCCAAGAGAAGAAGTTGGATGAAGCCTGTGTTACAAGTAAAATTAGTCAAATAAAATTTGTACTGGTGCCCTGAGAAGCGCGTGTGATGTCTATGTTATTAATGAATGATCTTGCTATCTGACAGAGCTACAGGAGGACTATAGATGCATTAGCAACAGCATAAAAACACTGCCACGTAGGAAGAAGAGATTGATTTTAAGCTACACCGTAACTGAAGTTCCTGAAGTGAAAAGCATTACTTGCACCGGCGTCCTCTCTAAGGGGCCCCCTGACATATATCCTCTGCCAATATGAGGCATTCATCCTTCTTGTGGAATAAATATGTGCTCAGTCCCTTCATAACCCCCCTTTAAGTTTTCTGTAGTTGTTTCCTGAAACATCATGTAACCCTCCTTGCCTGGCTCTTAAGGAGTTTACATCCATTGACTATGTACATGGCATGTCCTACTGTATGTGCAACATGTGAGTGCAAATTTGATTGTCTTTTATTGTAAATAAATGTGACTCAGATGATTT
Organism: Ascaphus truei; assembly: GCF_040206685.1. Taxonomy (NCBI): domain Eukaryota; kingdom Metazoa; phylum Chordata; class Amphibia; order Anura; family Ascaphidae; genus Ascaphus; species Ascaphus truei. The sequence continues at coordinate 378,090,682 of NC_134486.1, read as the reverse complement.
GCACTATTGGTTGTCCTTTTATATTCCTCTGAGGACCATCTGATCCACATACTCCGGGAACAGATCACCCCATAATGTTACTCACCTTTCCAGTCATAGACGTGCCCTTAGCTCCCTTCAGAGAGAGTATGTGTCTCTGAAATGCCTGTATTTGGGAAATGCGAGTAAAATCTCCTTTCCTTATCACATAACAGAGGAATGTGGTATATGTGGTGCTCAAAATTGAGCAGGTAGCATCCTTAAACATATTGTTAATAAGATCCTTAATTAGGAAGTCCGGCGATGATGGAGTGCCCCTCAATAATGCAATAAATCTGCGTGATGACTGTAGGGGAAGTGACAAGTGGAGTCAGTTGAGACAACCACCGGGATGTACACAATAATCACCCTGACAGCATAATAAAGAGGAACTATGTCCATGACAGCAGGATTTGAATAAGGCACATTGGCACTTTACCTGCTCCTTCAGGGGGCACTCTCAGGATCAGTAGCGTGCAGTCCATCCATAGGAAAATTCAAGAGGGTAGTTGGTGTGGATAGAGCACAGCTTCCAGACGTCTGGAAGCTGTGCTCTATCCACACCAACTACCCTCTTATCACATAACACCCAGAACGTATTATACCATGTGCGCCTTCCCCCTCCCCCCCCCCCCTTGTTCACACGTGGACCTGTGCTCCCCTCTATTTAAGACTTCACGGAATAATGAGGGTGCCAGGATCTTTTAAAGTACAAGCAGAATCTTTATTAACAGTGGCTGATAATGCCCTTCATATCAAGACATTCATTACAACAGTGCACCCATGTTTGTACTCTAATTCGTCCCTAGATAATCCTTACTCTGTTGCTAAGGAGGTGCCTAGGCTTGTTACTGGTACTATCATCTTAAGTGGCCATGTTCTACATAGCGTCTGTAACTCGTTATATCAATAGGGCCCCATCGTAGTTTACCCATTACTATCATGAATTACTCCGTTCTTCTCTTAAGCACTCTGGTTTGGAGGCTACGTGGGCCTCTCAGCAGGGCCGCTCCGATTGGATCCCAGTGCTACTACTGTGATAACCCCAATAGGACATATGCTTTCTCTGTTGAAACCTGTAAGTTTCTGTACGTCCATGGCTACGGACACTAACTTGATAGGACACTTTCCCTAAGTACAAAATAACAAACAGGGACAGGACATTACCACTATACATTAATTATACATGGGAACATATTTACATTACCAACTGCGAGGCTCCTCCAACTGTCACTCCCAGGAACCTAACCTCTAGAATCTGAAGTATCACAATACATACCTTGACTGTGACATCACTGGTAACTAGGCATATAGCGAGAGTGGCTTCTTTCCTGCTAAGTTACTCTATACCATGTGATGTGAGAGTGTGAGCCCACACAGTTAACCTCTTATGGCCTGTAACCCCTCTTAACTGACATAGTAGTTCCTGGGAACATATCAGTTGGGCCATGGGTATGGACATAGCACTGCCTAATATTCATATCATGACATCTGGGAAAATCTGCCATCACTGTGAAAATGCAGCTTGTCTCACTCAACAAGTTGCATAGTGCGAGTTGAGCTGCCAGAGTCCGATTAGTGTGCAAAGGCCGGCTCTGCCATGCTGCAGAAGAGACAGCAAGATTATTGTCGAAGACCTTCAGTGCAATCTTTAAAGCAGCAATGTCGCCTTAATTCATTTTTTCTTTTTACAGCATTAAAACCACCGGGGCTTCTGGAAATAAACTGCTCTGTTTTAAGCTAATGGGACTCCCTCCTCCTGGTTTCCAAGATAATTACTGGTTTAATTACAGTGTTCCCTGAGGGGATTTAAATGGCCATCCAATAGGAATCCGCAAACGGTGACATTGTGACTTCCTAACATCTCATGGCCATTTTGTTTCCTGGGAGGGATCAGATACACTGGTAGCTACACCTGTAAGTATTTCAGGAACTACAAGAACTGCATATACAAATATTGCTGCTCGGTTCTGGAGGACCCTCCACTTACAATGTGTCAGGAATCGGCGTTCTCCACACTCCCCACACAGAGCACCCCCTTCCCGCAGGGAGTCCCTGGACACACAAAACAAACCTGCCTTACCGGCCTCCACGGCTCCTCGCCCCTGCCGCCATCACGGGATCTCTCCCCTCAGCGATTCCTCTGCTCAGCTCCGGGCGCGCCCACGCCCTCCTGCACGCACACCTGCACGCACACCTGCACCATCCACTGGCTCGGTTCACGCGCGTACACGAGTTACGGAGCACGCTCAGTCTGCACACTCTTCTCCCCGTCCCCCGGACCTCAGGCTCCGCCCCCGCACACTGCACGGGCATACTCAGGTTACCAACAAGACTCACCTGGCCTGTTATGCCTGCACCAATCTGCAGTGTCTCCCTGTAGCTCTTCCTGTCCCGCCTCCGTTCCTAATTGGACCTTCCTGCTTTATCTAGCTCCTCTCTGCTCTCAGTCTTTGCTCGACATAGTCTCTGTATGGAAGTACTTCTGGATTCTCTCAGTGTTTTTCACAGGTTCTGACGCGGCTTGTACGACTACCCCCTCTGGCTCTCGATCTCGGCACTCCTTGGACAACGCTCACTCTGGTAACCCCTTGAACACGGCTTGGACAACGACCTATCTCCACTCTCCACTCCCTGACTTCGGCGAGGCATCCTTCACTCTATCTCTACAACCGGTACCGGCAAGTATTGTCTACCTTACTTCACCTGGCCTGGCAACGCTTCATACCACACTCCGGACACGCTCCCTTTGCTGCGGGTGCGTGTATTACCACTTCCCCCTTCAGCTCAGGGGACGGGTCTGGTCTGCGGGCAGCACCGGCATAACACAATGCTGCAGTAAAAAAAAATATTAAAAAATATTAAGACCTTGATTTTTAACATTATTCTTTTTATATATAAAGCATGTGACAATGTATAATTCCACATTCTTACTCCTTTTTATAAAATTCCATCTGAGTCATATAGATTTTAACAAATCATTTAAAGTGTGATCATTTTGGGACTCTCCTAAATCTCTCTCTCAATCTCTCTCAATCTCTCTCTCTCAATCTCTCTCTCAATCTCTCTCTCAATCTCTCTCTCTCTCTCAATCTCTCTCTCAATCTCTCTCTCTCTCTCTCTCTCTCTCTCTCTCTCTCTCATATATATATATATATATATATATATATATATATATATATATATTCAATTACTTCTAAGTATTTCTACTCATTTTTATCAATATATTTCTATTGATATATGTATTATTTATTTTTTGAGGTAAATGCATGTACAAATATAGTCTTTTTCATTCACATTCCTTCCCCTTGTTCTATATACACTCCATTGTGCTTAATTAAAGTTTTATTGAAAGGCGGTCATAACAAAAAGAACGATTCCTGCGCTCCTACCAATTAGGCTAAATAAAATAAAATAATAATCTCATGAAAAGGGGTATTTGGTTAAACCCTTTGGCCAAAACATTTGTAAGTCTGCATGCCACGTCAAGGCATACCCGTTAATGCAGGTACCTACACTACATATAAAAAAAAATTCAAAGCCCTGAAGGGGTTAAATAAAGCATGAGTTTATGTGAGTAGTGCAATTAAAATCTGGCTAAAGCCAGTATCATACTTACCTTTACTATGGAGGTAAACTGGGTGCACAAATTCCCAAGGTGTGAATATAATAAAACTTACACATATATCTCTCTGTCAGCTTTACACATTCACCTATCATTCAATGGAGGGTGGTGTCTAGACTGACACCGGGGTGTATTATACCTGCACTAATTGGAAAATTGGCAGGGGCTCAGTAACTGCTATGTAAAGCAGATGTGCCAATAAACCTACCCTATGACGTTTCAGAGATACTATATTTAAAATTCCCTATGGGAGTGTGCAGCAAGGAAAAGGATTGCCTAATATTAGTGAAAAACTGTACATAATACCGCGCTCCTCCCTATAGGTATCTTTTTACCTGCAGCAAACTTCTATAGGGAGGATAGTTCTTAAGATAGTTAATATGCTCCAAAATCCAATTTCCCAACTCCCGTATTGTCTTACCTATATAGTTTGATCCGCTATCACTTTTAAATAAGTACTGTCTTATCTGGAAGTATTTTGTGTCACTGGAATTTGAGAAAGACTTTCTATATTCCATCGCAGGACATGCCTTTCACAAATATAAAGGGACATGTTTGCCAACTAAAGCCACACCCCCGACAAAGAGGTACCGCCTCGAAATGCGTAGGGTGGGTTTTTAAGTGGCTGCTATTGAACTGTGGGTGTAGCAGGAACTGGCGTGCAGGAGAAGGAGAAGCAAGTGATGTCTATGGTGTTTACTCCTGCTCATACCAATCTCCGTGCTCATTCCGGAGATGGACGTCTGTGTCACGGTGATGTCACGACATAGCGATGTGGTGACGCGGCAGTGCATCGCTCACATGGTGTGGAAGCACCAGGACAGCAGAGAGATCGGACCAGTCTGGCGGAGGCGCCAACAAGATTGGGTGAATACCGGACTAAACTGTTCCTGGACTTCAGAGACCCCAACAGCATTTCTGTTCATTGCGCTTGATGGATAGATATTTTGCAAGTACCTAAACTGGCAATCGTTTCATGCTCCTGATATAAATCGGTAAAATCCTGATTGTGTGCCTAACATAATGGCCGCCTTTCAGTTTCAATCAATCCTTCAGTCAGTAGCTCTGCAGCTACAATGTATCCTTATATTACTAAGGTAACTATCTATTGTTACAGTTTACAGCTCAAACTGCTGGGAATATTGGCAACAAATTATCCCAAAAAGGAAAGTGTTGCAAATATCTTACACTTCTTTGAAGGTGGACTATAAATTACTATAGACATCAAAGGATGCTTTCAAACTCATTAAAAATGGCATTAAGAGTTGAATTTAAAAAATAAATAAATAACGCAGTAAGTATTATCTAATACTATAGAATTGATTTATTTAAAAAACATAAGATTTCACATGTTTTGCTGCTTTAAACTCATAGGTTTATGGGGATGGGGGAATTGCTGCTTTAATTTTAGATCTGGAAACCAAAATACATCTGGAAAACATTTGAGGAACTCTCACATTCCTGCTCATTACGTACGCTTTACGAGGCGTTGGTGGTGCCAATAAAGAAAGTTTATAAGGTTAAAAATGTGTCTCAGGTAGAAATGATAAACATGCAGAACCAGCTGGCAGCTGTGATTGATGTATTATTTATAAATAACTGTACAGTTTGTCAGGCGCCAACCAACAAATGGCGACTGTACAGTACATCATCTACCAACCGTCCTTGTAAATAACCATATTATAAAATGAATATGCACAGTTGTCATATGGGAGGTTAGAAGGCGTGGACTCTGTAAACAACTGCTTTGGTTGGTCAAATACATTATTATTATCCTTTTCTTTCAGCAACAAATGCAGAGGAACGGATAATCCACCAAATTGAAAGTGTCTGAAAAAAAACCAAAAAACCATGTGGGGCGCTTGTGCCACGTTGCTGTCAGTAACCCAATAAAAGCTTCATCTTTGCCTCACCATTTGTCAGTCATCTGCTGCCACTTTGACCACAGTATGAACAGTAGTAGTATTGAAATGTCATTTGTGATACATGGATCACTCTGTATTAAGCATGGCATAAAAATGAAGTGACTCCAACACAGCACCAAAATGAAGAGGGAGGATGACTTGAATACACAAAAAGTCGTTATTGGATCCTTGACACATGGGCCGACATGTTACGCGCGTAGTGCGCTTTCTCGAGGTCCCTTCTGAGCTAGCCCACGTCAGGACTTTTAAACACCTTGTGTTCCCGGCAAAAAAGCCGGTGTTCGCGTCATCACGCAGCAGCTGACATGCTGGTGCGTCATCACGCAAGGTCTGTGGAACAATAAAAAAATTCTTAAAACAACTTAATTGACCAAAAAACATTTAAACAAGGGAACACTGGCTGCTAAATTCTTCCACATAGCTTCTACTATCTTGATATTGAAATAAAGTGGATCGAAAATGGCAACAGTTGTATAGTGAACCGTGACGTTCACAAATCCGGCGCTCAGAGGTGTATCAGGAAGCTGAACAGCATCATATAGTGTGTCATGAATAGGGAGCGACCGAGTCACAGGCTGACCTCCAGAAATATAAAACGTGAGATGGCAAATGTCATTGGGTAATTGGCTTATGCACAAGCTCTAGTAATATAGATCATGAAACTCACGATTAACGAGAGGGCCCGGCGGTCTCCCCAAAAGCTCTGCAAACTCATCCGGTCTTCCTCACCACGATCCAACAGCGACTCCTCCGTCGCAATGGATGATGGGAACTAGGTGTAGTCTGTATCCGGCTGTTGTCCCAGCAACCCGGCGTGCTACTGATGGCGTCTTGCGTACACACCGATGGCAACACACCATACCTGGACGCAATAAAACAAAGTATCAAAAAAAGGCATACAGTAGCTTTGTGGTCTAAATTCCAAGCATTTCGGTGCTTCTAGCAAGTACTGACTTAAGGGGCTGAATACTTATTCAACCAGTACATTTCACTTCTTTTTTTTTCGTTTGCTGACATTAACCTCCTCCTCGTATAACAGTTTAACTACTGCAGCTTTGTAGCATTGCATAAAAATAGTTAATTTGAAAAAATGTGAATACATTATTTCTAATTCAATAACTTGTGACATTATTGGTAGGGGGTGAATACTTCTGCAAATCACTTTATATAGTGAAGCTGGAAGATTCTAGATTGAGGTGACACAGATGGGGGATCTTATTGTACATAGTGTAAGTCATGTTTATGTGTAGAGCTATATGTTTAAGGATGTTTGGTCACCTTTATTATTTTAAAGATGGGAATGTGCCCCTTCTAGTCATTACCCAAATAATGGTCCAAGGTTAGTCATCTGCCCAGAAAGAGGAGGATGCATGGAACTCTGGGAGGAATCCTTTTTACAAAATGGGTTCCGGAGCAGTGCGGGATTTGCCCATACTGACCAGTTTGAAAAAACGAGCCCCTTGTGATGTCTTGGGATAAGGAGGGTACTCCTTAGAGTGACAGGATATGTATCCCTGACGGTGGAAGTATTTCTACCATGGGTCCTGATAGGAAGGAGGTAAATTCAAACACACAGACAGCGGATACCATGCATATCAAGTGCTAGGGTTACCAAGTCCAGAACCTCCCTCAGATAGTGGTGAAAGCTATCCGTGAAGAATACCAAATTCAACTGTTTTACTTGACACCCATTATTGTGTAAAGAGAAAGATGTTCTTGCATGTGGATTTCAATCTGTGGAATGAATAAAAGGTCCTGGGTCCCTTCAGTTCCACCTTCCAGCTTACATGCCCAGCCAGCCCATATTCCAGCACCCTGAGAAAGTAATTAGAGACACTGAGCACTACTATACATAAAACACCTCGATGTAGCACTCTTTTTTTTGAGCTGGGTGAAGAAGGGTTACACTTTGATTAAGTCTTTACATTTCTATAAATCTATGGTGCCTGTCAGTATGGCACACCTGTGAGCATGTGACCTGTTTATGGGACAAGGGTTAATCCACAGATCTCTGCCTCAAATGAACAATATCCCCCCTCAATCTGTCCAAATATACCATCTGTCACGAACAGCCCAGAAGTGAGCACGTGACTTAGATCTGCATCCAGGCTTAATATGCACGGCTAAGCTTGCCAACTCACCTATCTCCTGCTCAATCAGAGCCCAAAGCATTACTTATTAAAGTATGTCTTTAATATATATAAAATACAGTGCTCAGATTACAAGGAAAGATTATTACAAGAACAAACAGTTACAATAAATGCAGACCAGTTTCATAAAATAAATGGATAAACATAGCAGAATTCCCTATACGTTACCACATGTCATAGGTTCTTCCCAGAGAGGTCACTGGTGTAGAAAAGATGAAAATGCACGTGTCTGATCCCAAAACACACCTCTGTTGAATTCTAATTTACTATTCAAACATGCCAACTTTTATGCCCAGACCTTCTGCATTGAACCACACATAAACTCGCCCCATTCCTGACAGTTTTACGACTTGAAAGAAAAAAAGATTTTCTTTAGGCATTTAAATTCTGACTCAATATATATAAGGCCACAATATATAACTTTGTGGCCATAATTCTTAGACACACGTTAGTCATATCAATAGGTTCCGGCGAGTTTGGTGAATAAGGCATCATTTGATTTTGTTTCATTGCAATATTTACAAAAATGTATTTGTTATTTTTGAAAACAGGTGTCAGGCCAATGATATTGTATATTTAATATAGCCTTCAGACTAACTGGTGACAGGTTTGTTACCTCTCTCTATGATGCACAGGGAATATTTAAAAAATGTAAGGATTTCTTTGAGGCCGACACTATGATCTGTCTATCATCAACAGCTTTCCAAACTATACATTGTCACCTGTTAAACCCCTCGTTTTATCCTCAGACTGATGTCTATCTGCTAAGGTGGGGGCCCAAGTCCAACTACCCTATGTCAACCCAGACTATGGGGCCTATGCAGAGAGCAGCGAATTTTAAAAATGGCGAATTTATTAAAAAGTAGCTTTTTTGGAGAGTTTTATTCTCCATATGCAGAAAAGTGCGAATTCTGCTATGTTTAACATGGATGCGTGTGGCGAGTTTAAATTGGCGAGATGCGCGCTTCAGAAACGTGTAAAAACAAATTTGCGCCTTTTTTTTTCCCTTTGCAATGGCCGCGAGCGGCAGCTTCTTGCCAATTTTTTCTGGCGAGGCAAAAAGGAGACAATCGCGCCATTTTATTGGCGCGAACAGCCGCTAGATGCCATTCGCGCCTCTCTGCATTAGGATATTTTTAAAACTGGCGAGATTGAGGTTCTCGCCAGCCGCGAGGCGAGTTTTACAAATAGAAAATAAAAATTGGCGCGTTTTTCGGAAATCGCCATTTTCTGCTGTTTTCTGCGCGATTTTCTCCAAAAAATGGCGAATTTCGAAATAGCGCTGCTCTCTGCATAGGCCCCTATATCTCTTACCGAGCACGTGGTTGTAGGTCAGGAAATGGAAACACAACACAGTGATGTAAATAACACAGGAGTATTTATAGCATTACTCTTAACAAGTACAGGTACATATGATCCCCAAACAGGAGGATCATTCATCAACATGAACAATATAGAAATTACACGAGATGCTGCGCAGGTGTATGCTTATGTCTCTCCTTACTACCACCCAGCCCTGTACTTAGGGGGCCCTGGTGTAGGTTCCAGGAACACCGTTGGAGCTCTTTTGAAAGTGTTTGAACGTAGCATGCCTGTGTCTTCGCAAATACTTTGGTACCCTTTACTTGTTTGTGATGAGGATCACCTCGTTAGCTACTCATGCCAACGGTGTCAGGCAAACCGCTGCTCGGCGATGGCTCCACTTATTGGATCGATACGTGATCTGGTCACCCAGCATCCTCCGAGTTGTACTGCTCACGGATCGGCTCACCTTAATCCTCAGGTCGCAGCAGCTCTGCCCTCTCGTGCTCCACCAGGGTCTTTTCCCTCCTGTCACCCATTCTCCCCAGAGTCCAATGTCATTGGCTGAGGCCATGTCCATCACAAGTCACATCCTGAGCACACCTTGGAGAGGAGCCAGGCAGGGGGCAGTGTGTTTCAGCTGCATGCACTTACAAGGGGGTTACACCTGTATTTAGTGGGTTAAATCCAGAGGATTTATGAGCTTTTAGCCCTTCATGTCGTGTTATTGAACTTTAGAAGTTTATATGCAACAAGATTCTTTACTTAATTAGGCCAAGATTCAAAGAGGTCCATCATTGACTTAATGATTTACTTATTTAAAATGATTACATGTGTAACCCTCCCTGCCCAGCTTCTAGGGAGATTACATAGTCATTGGCACCAGGAAATGTTACAGTACAACCTTCATTTATTCATGTCCCCATGGGCAGTGACAGGTCATACACATATTAATAATGTTGGACTGTATTTTATTACAGACATACATTTTTGGACTGTTCCCGAAACCTTACCACAGCAGCCCCTTTCAAACCAACTACCTTTATGAACGTCGCTCAAGTAGCGTCACTGGTTGCCTTTACGGAGATCACACGCTGAGTGCTATATCGATCCGGTCAGCTGCACTCGCGCTGAACCACCTGTGAGCTTGATGATCGGATGTTGCACTACCTGCCCGAGGCCGCTGCCCTGTCTCCCTGATCGCTGCTTAAGGCTGAGTCCCCGCTGGTGCTGAGCTCGCTGAGCGGGCGGACGCTTGGCGCGGTAACTTGCATATACAGTTAGGATTGGAAATAATTGGACACTGATACAAGTTTTGTTATTTTGGCTGTGTACCAAAATAAATTCAAGTTGCCATTAAATAATGAATATGGGCTTAAAGTGCAGTCTATCCGCTTTAATTTGAGGGTATTCACATCCAAATTGGAGAAAGGATTTAGGAATTACATCTCTTTAATATGTAGCCCCCACTTTTTCAAGGGACCAAAAGTAATTGGACAATTGACTCAAAAGGTGTTTCATGGACAGGTGTGGGCTATTCCTTCGTTATTTCATCATCAATTAAGCAGGTAAAAGGCCTGGAGTTGATTCCAGGTGTGGCATTCGCATTTGGAAGCTGTTGCTGTGAACCCACAACATGCGGTCAAAGGAGCTTTCAATGCAAGTGAAACAGGGCATCATTAAGCGGCAAAAAAAAGAAAATCCATCAAAGAGATAGCAGGAACATTAGGAGTGGCCAAATCAACAGTTTCGTACATTCTGAGAAAAAAAGAACGCACTGGTGAGCTCTGCAACACAAAAAGGCCTGGACGTCCATGGAAGACAACAATGGTGGATGATCGTAGGATCCTTTCCATGGTAAAGAAAAATCCCTTCACAACATCTAGCCAAGTGAAGAACACTCTCCAGGAGGTAGGCATATCATTATCCAAGTCTACAATAAAGAGAAGACTTCACGAGAGCAAATACAGAGGGTTCACCACAAGGTGCAAACCATTCATAAGCCTTAAGAATAGAATGGCCAGATTAGACTTTGCCAAACAATATCTAAAAAAAGCCAGGCCAGTACCGGAACAGCATTCTTTGGACAGATGAAACTAAGATCAACCTGTACCAGAATGATGGGAAGAAAAAAGTGTGGAGAAGGCTTGGAACGGCTCATGATCTGAAGCATACCACATCATCTGTAAAACACGGTGGAGGCAGTGTGATGCATGGGCATGCATGGCTTACAATGGCACTGGGTCACTAGTGTTTATTGATGATGTGGCAGAAGACATAAGCAGCCGGATGAATTCTGAAGTGTATAGGGATATATTGTCTGCTCAGATTCAGCCAAATTCAGCGAAGTTGATTGGACGGCGCTTCACTTTACAGATGGACAATGAGCCAAAACATACTGCGAAAGCAACCCAGGAGTTTTTTAAGGCACAGAAGTGGAATATTCTGCAATGGCCGAGTCAATCTCCTGATCTCAACCCGATCGAGCATGCATTTCACTTGCTGAAGACAAAACGTATGGCAGAAAGACCCATGAACAAACAACAACTGAAGACAGCTGCAGTAAAGGCCTGGCAAAGCATCACAAAGGAGGAAACCCAGCGTTTGGTGATGTCCATGTGTTCCAGACTTCAAGCAGTCATTGCCTGCAAAGGATTCTCGACAAAGTATTAAAAATGAACATTTTATTTATGATTGTGTTAATTTGTCCAATTACATTTGAGCCCCTGAAATAAGGGGACTGTGTATGAAAATGGTTGCAATTCCTAAACGTTTCATACAATATTGCTCAACCCCTTGAATTAAAGCTGAAAGTCTGCTCTTCTACTGCATCTCAATTTTTTCATTTCAAATCCATTGTGGTGGCGTACAGAGCCAAAATTATGAAAATTGTGTCAGTGTCCAATTATTTCCGGAACTAACTGTATATATATGCAAGTTCCGGCTCATGGAATGCGTGCGCATGCGCGTGCATACACGCTCGGCGCTTTTGTAAATACATTTTTTATACTTTCCCACTTGTCAGTTCGCAATTGCGCCCCCCCCTCTCCTCCCCCCACGCGCGGGTCCGCAAGTTGCAGGACATGCTCTAAGCATGAGCGCGCTCAGCGCCAGCAGGGACTCAGCCTGATAGTGAGTGGCACATACATCGCCCGTAGGGATCAGCTGTGTGTGATTCTGCGGTAACTCATGTCAATGTGATACATGAAAAGCTTCAATTAGCTGCTTTACTGTACGTGTGATAATCACCTTTTACTCAATAATATATATTTTTATACTACACTATGAGGGTCGTGAGTTTGTCCTTTTTCTCTTTTCTGTAGCCACCAAGATGCCGCGCCATCTATATGGATGGCAGCAGACCCCCTCTAATATCGTGATGGGACAAGGTTTTATAGTGGCATACACTTTTTCCATCACGTGTGGCCGCCATCTTTATTGAAACCACTTTGTTCACATTTTTTTTTTTTAAACAGCTTGACTAATAGGAGATTGTTATTTAATCACGTGTGTGCATACACTATATTCTTTAATTATCTTTCCCGATAGTAACTTTGATAGCGGCAGTGATTTCACTACACAATTGGTGCGCTGCAACTTTTTTCTTCATTTTTGTTTGCACGTTCAATAGCCATGTTATTAACCCTTTAGGAGGGGGGGTTACACATGCATTACATGGTCATCGTATAAAAAGCTGTCTTCCTTTTGAGCCATAGGAATGAGGTTTGGATGTTACCTACCTTAATATGCAAAAATGGAGCAGACACAATCCCACATAAAGAGGTTCATATGGAATAAGTAGAGGGTTCCATGGAGAAAGAAATGGTGAGTTTCAGTTCTGGGTAAGTAGTCTATGGTACATTAAATTATTTTTTGATTCAAATCCGTGTGCCCTTGTCCATCAATCATATTGGATACATGGGACGAAATGTACTGTAGGTCTTCCCTGGGAGCACTGGTAAAAGTATCACTATTTATCTTTTTTTGTGGTGTGCAGCAAATACCCATCATTTTTTCAGTTCTGGGTAAAACACATGCTTGTGAATCATTATTTTAAAAAATATATATATTATGATAAAGTGCAAAATATTTAGGAGACTCATTTATATTTGTGTTTCAGAATATGTACAGTATAAAATTAACAAAACATATTACAATGGTGAAGCCCTTAGAATTGCTTTGTATACGTGTACTGTACAGTTTTGGACCTGAGGATATTGTCACTTTCTGTGGCCATCAAAACACTGTTATCATTCCCGCTGGCATTATGCGAGATGTTTTGTCCGCTTGGATTTCGTCACAGATTTATTAATAACATTTTGCATTTGTATTGAATGCAGCAGTAGAGCTTTCTTTACATAACATGCTGAAAGTATTAACAATGGATTGATCCCCAGATCTGACATATCCGAGCTTGGAGTGATTTGTACTTTTATCCTGCACCTGTTGTGTATGGGTATTTTTTTTTTGTGGGGCTTAAAACATGATTGCAAAGGTAGATTATCATTGGGTTGTTAATGTTATGTAAGTCTTTTCCCATACTCATATGATGCATAGGGGAATATGCTAGTAGCTGCTAGTTTGTCCTTCTAAAACCGCACAGTTTGCCATGGGAGGGGCAGAGGGACAACATACTGTCAATGGGGAGAGCACAGGGACATCTGTCCTGTGTGGAGGGGGAACTGATTCAGGAGGAGGACAACTGCTCTCCGAGAGTCCATTGGCCTGCAGATTCTGTTAGCTCTGTTAGTCGTTGTGGCTCACCTAGGTGGGGGAGAAGACAGGGATGGTGGTGATGACCCTTGTGGCTTGTCTAGAGGAAGACTGCTGGTGATGGATTCTCCAGGTCTTCTTATGGTAATGGCACATGTGGCAATGGGACCCTTCCTTCCCCCTACGAAAGGTGGCACTACATATTGCACAGTGGATCTTTCCTGAATCATGCATAGTTCCCTGGAATGGCATCTACCATCACCATTATCATCTTCCTCCTCCTCATAACCACCAGCAACACTACTGCATTCCATCATGTACCTCCTTTTCAACTGTCCCTCTGTCTGTGCCTCCCTCCTCCTCAACTGGCACAATATTGTAGGCAGCAGCAAGAATACAACCAGTGCCACTAAGTTGAGGCTTCCAGCTTGGTATAAATAAACTGCCTCACTCAGATTCCCTCATCCTTCCCATCCTCTTCAGCTAACATACTCATGTAACATGGTATGTTTCATGTACCTGTCATTCCCCACATAGAATGGTCTGTTACGTAAGCCCTATTAAGTTCCAGGCAGTAACAGGTTAATCTATGGGCTAATGACCCCCCCCCCCCCCCTTGTTCTTTCCTTGAAGATGAAGGAAAGGAGGTGGTGACTCATGGCCTGTGTACAGCCACTTGGATGTGGGTACAGTCCATGAGCCCGCCCCTTCTAGATTCTTCTGGGGGGGGGATCTAAATTGAGTTAAGTTTCACTCTCCTGCGGGAGAGGGTGGAAAAAGTTCTACTCTAACCTCCCAGGAGATAGGGTGTGAGAGAGGAGGTTCAGCACTACCCTCCTGCGGGAGAGGTTGGGCGTAGGAGAGTGGAGTTCTGCCCTGCTCTAGGAGTAGGTGTGGAAGGAGATGAGGTCTGGCTCTGATCCTGAAAGGGAGTAAGAGGGCTACGAGTCTTCCCCATTGTGGGGCAAGCATGCCATTCTAGGCCGGCCAGCTAAGAGACCATCCAGACCAGAATGCCCCAAGAGAATGGGCAAGCACCATCCAGAAGCCCTGTACTGCAGAATACTATGCTGCACTAAGGAAGGAGAAGGAGAGAAAGAAAATAAAGATGCTTGTGCACCTTGCCTCTGCCTCGGTGTCAGTTACCGAGCAGGAGGTAGATGGACTGCAATGACAGAAGCTGATATCCTATTCTTGGGATCCTGTCATGGCTGGAGGCCCTGTACCTTGAGTGTGAGTAACTAAGAAATGTCCCTAAAGCTTGTCTCATTGCCCATACCATCGCGCAGCTTAGATTCTCCTGACACCACAGGTAGGCTTCAGCACCACACAAGAAGCAGTAACCAGGGTAGTTTCCCAGAGGAGGGGGGAAACAGGGTTACACTCATAAAACGTACGGTGCTGGGATTAGCAGAAAGAGTGTGAAAGTGCCCTCCCCAACTTCCCCCCCCCCCCCACTCTTTCCTGCTGCTGCTAACGTAGTGGCACTGGTACTACTACTACTAGTGGTGGTGATAGTGGTCGCATTAGTAGTGGTGGCAGTAGTAGTGGGGGGGGGGGGTTGCTGTTCTGAGCCTCCCTGACCCTTTTTATTTTAACTAAGGTCGGGGGAGATCCCCCTCTGCCAAAGTCTGTCTGCCTCCCAGTACCGCCTCCTTCTCTGGTCTCCTGACACTACTCTTCTCCTTTCCCTCCTCTCCCCCACAGTAACAAAACAAAAGACAGGAACTCAATTATAAAGACACTGGGAGAAAATACAATTATAAACTGTATAAAACTATAATTTTAAAATACAGCTACATTAATACTGAAAAAAAACTGTGCTATGAAAAATTAGAAGTGAACTATCAAACTACAGTACAACAAAAAATAACAAAGTTAATTAAATTAACTAATTTAGTCAACTATGTAACTAAAACTAATGTCTGGCTGCAGTAACAATCAAGTAACTAAAACTAAAACCAACTACTAAACATCTTTTTTTACATATATATATATTTCTCTCACTCATTCACTCTCTCACACTCAAACTCACTATACACTCATTAACAATCAACACTGTCAAACAATCAATATCAACACAAATACACTAAGTTTTAACACACACCAACTCACTTACACAGTCCAACACTGTAACTCAATCACATCGCTACGGTCACGTTTTGCTCCTTGTCTGGTGATAGTTTACTAATTTGCAACATTATTAACCCTTTAAAGTTTGGCGAAATGTTTCACAAGGAATCAACTTAAGAAAGAAAAAAAAAACGCTCTCTCTATTTACTACTCGTCCTAATATAGAAACCAGCTGAAATGTCCTTTTAATTGTGAATCCAGGTGGCCATCCTAGGGGAAGCTCATGAGGAAGCCCAATGTCTTTCATCGCCTCAATCATTCCCTACTCTGCAGATGTTAAAAGACAGAATATTTCCCCCAAGGCGCACAACTGTACATTTTTTGGTTGCAGAGACGAGTAACACATCAGGTTACGCACCTGAGAACACTTAGCAGTTAATCAGTGGCTGTGCCAAATAACTCACGTGGTTTTAAAAAAAAAAAGATACAATGTCCTAAATTAATTCACTATTATTGTAGGCCGCTGCGATATCAGTGGGGGACAAATCTACCATTAGCCTAAGCAAATAATGTAATGGCTGTCACACGAGGCTCTCAATGCTTGCTGTGGCTCTAAAGTAAGAATGTCATTATGGCCCGTTTGCCGATCTCAGTGGGCAGTCTCTGGGAGGTCGGTCTTCAGAATAGGAACATTTGTTCTAACAGAGAATGTAAATAAGTGAATATATCATCCCTGCCCTCCTGAGCTACTGAGAACGTTACTGATGCAAAGCAGGCGCCCGAGGCAGTGGGATGTTGTGAAGTCTTGCAGAACTGTACAAAGCAATTCATTACACTTGATCCATTGGTATACAGGAACTGATGTTTTATAGGTTTTCAGTTCTAGAATGCTTAAGAGTATAAGGATTTCTAAGTAAACAAGCAATGGAGTTGCACTAAACTGAGAGCACTCGGATATAAAACAGTGCCTGGGCCTATTACTTTGTTTAAAAAGTCTGTGAAACAAATCTATGAACAGCTAACCAGGACAGGTCTCAAGGTATAAACATTGCACACTTATAAGCTCATTGCTGCTTGGAGAACATGACAAAAATATTGTAGTAAAATAATGCTCCAAAACAGACTATTTTAGTGTTTAATAATGACATTTAGTCAAAATAACTTACATATATGTAGCGCATTTTCCCCCACCCCCTGGGAGATGTGTGGGTACAGTGTGTGTGTGTGTAGGGTGCAATACCTGTGGCTCACAGGAGGCCTGAGCATCTGCTGGTGGGAGCCTGGGGTGTAACTGGATCGATGCTCAGTAGCGCTTCCACCTGCAAGGGATTCTATTATGTAGAATAACCCCATAACAGGAGCCACATGCAATAAAACATACACTAGTGAACAGATAACAGTTTTACTGCAAGCAACATAAACAATATACTGCTTCGACCAGCTTTATTCTAATGTTTGCCCGGAATTGTTTTCGGCTGGGGGCCGAACTTGGCTCCGCGCCAACCGCACGCCAGCCGCCTTCCCCACCCCGCGTGCGCATCTTCTTCCCCGCGTGTGCATCGCATCTGCTCACCTCGCGATCCCCAGCTGCTCCCCCTTGCTCCCCCTGGCTGCTCCGCATCTTCCCCTTACCCCATCAACATTCGGGGCCTTCGGGGATGCCGGGGAACCCTGGCACGGTGTGACCGGCGCCACTGTGACGTGCGGCACGCGCCCGGAAACAGCCGCGAGACAGCCGCGTCTGCCCGCACTTTGCGGTGGCGGCCACTTTAGAATAAAGGCGGACGCCAGTGTACATATGCAGTCCCACAAACCAGGCCACGCACGGCCCTACCCTCCAATACTCCGTTGCCTCCCTGGAGTCACAGTCCCAAAGTACTGGTAGGGAGGGGCCTTGGCAACCAACCACCCCGGTGTTCACAAAGTAATACCCCACCCAAGGTGTGGTACAGTGCTGCCCACTAAAGTGTTTGTTGGTGCACGTGACTAGGTAGCTCCCGGTAGCTAGGGAGCCCAGTGGAGCAGACTGGATCACAGTGGGACGCTTCCCCAGTGACCTGTGTTTCCTGCCAGCATCCGGACATAAGGCGTGAGGGGCTTGTTGTTGGAGACACCACGCCATGGGATGCTGCAGCTATTCTTGTCTTCACTGGGAAGTGTTGCCTGGTTGGACCTTAAACCAGGAAGGTATTGTGCACCAACGCAAGGGAGAGGGTAGCGCTGCCCTCACACACACACACATACGTTGGGAGAGGTCGCTTGCTTGACACTGGGTTACAGGTACCCAAGCACCCTAGGGGCTAGCTACCCCCGGACGATATTACTGTTATTAAAGCAGGGCTCCGATCATACGATAGATTCCGTTCCAGGCCGCCACCGGAAAGTAAAAATTGTCGAAAGGCGGAACATAACATTTGCTATGTCCACTAGCGACTTTCCGTGTCTCTTACCCCTTCTGTGCATGCGCACACTCGGCCGTCCCCATTCTGCGCTTACGTGAACTTGGCTGCTCCCCCCTTCTGCGCTTGCACAAACTCGGCCGTCCTCCTTCTGCGCAGCGCAAACTTGGCTGTCCCCCTTCTGCGCATGCACGGACATGGTGGCCCCCTTCTCAGTACCGCAGTATTGGCGGATTGTCGAGAAGAAAAACAACGAGAAGCGGGGCCCTACTGTACTGTGCATTGTGTTGAGAGTATGATTGGATGCCTTCTGTGGGACCACAGTAAAGGAGTTATTGTAGATGTATTGGGGGGAGTGGGTTGTGTTTTTGTATGTATTGGGGGGTTAAAGCTGCAGTTCAGTCTTTTTTTTTTTTTTCCGTAGGGTTTGAGGGAACCAGTCCCAGAATCAGGGCTCAATTACACCATAACATCAGTGTGTTAATGTTCACAAAAAGAAATCACCCATTAAGGAATGAGCTATGATAAGAGCTATGTGAGACTTGCTATACACCTGTAACTCTTAAACTCCCGTCAGTAAAACAGTGCAACAGTGACTATGAGGTGGTGACAGACCTATATATATACCATAATGGTCATGCCTACCCTCCCAATAAAACAACCTGCATGAATAACCTGACACTTGGAGTAAACAGGTAAGTACTCATAATACAGCAGCTCATCCCTGGGTGGTGCGTGCCTCACGCCAGCAAAGTAGGTAAGGTAGATGTCCCGTGGGGTCCAAAAAACGGAGCACAGCAGTATCAAAGAGTGGGGCCCCAGACCAGAAAAAACGTTAAAAATAATTTATTTGATGACAAACGGAGAACATCCCCGCATTTTTCCGGGTAAGTCGGGGGATAGGAGGGGCCGCAGCAGTATGACTTATAAGTGGTACATGTTTGAGTGATTTAATGTTATCTGAACTTAAATATATGTTAATGATGACACCTTGTATTACATTCTGCTGCCAATGTTACCATATAACTTTTGCCATCATCAAACCCTACAGGTAAATAATGGTCTTAATTTATATAAATACAGTAATGAATTAATCTAACAATGTCAGAAGTAAATCACCCTACACTAAACGACAATTGTCATGCCTGGACACACACATAGTACAAAGGCAGGCTGAGGGTCTCTTGTGTTTGTCATGCACAAAGGCCATCTGTCCTTGCTTACTTTATTACGTCTGTTGGAGAATTTGACACTAGGGTTATTGGATGCTTTTACAAAGGGACTGAAGAAACTGAAGTCTCCTTTGGGTTATTTTTGCGCGTAGATGGCACAGAGCAGAGTCGATTGGTTCATGTAAAACAGGCCAAACTGTTCAAAATCACCATTTTGATTTTTGTTTTTTTAAATAGCAGCTCAGCGACTTTTCACAAAGTTATTTATTTATTTTTTAAACTCGATTGAATTTTGAAAGCAAAAGTAATCAAAATGGATTGAACATGTGATGCCCACTGACTTTTAGAGTTACGTAATCCTTGCTATGAACGTTTGGACCAAAGTAAACATTTTCGCCAACTCAAAAAAGGTGAAATTCGCTAAATTCCCTAAGGCATATCTCCTTGGGCTTTGGAAATAATATCCCGTTGGGGAAGGAATAGGCGGTGCACTGCCTCGAAAAACGATGGAGGCTGGATCGCTCACAAATAAATGCAATTTATTGGATCATCAGCAACATTCTAAAAAAATAAGAACAACAGAGAAACCTCTTATTCCTATTCCTTCCCCCACGGATATCATTTCCGGTACTCGATTTCAAGCTGGGAGTACGCCAACATGAGACCCACAAAGAACATGATCGTGATTACCTCTCGATATGGTTGTATCATTGTTATTTAAGAACTTACGAAGATTGTTCACAGTCTAGCTCCAGGAGACGCCACCTTAAAGTGGTGAGGGGGTCTGGGTTCTCCACTTTTGTGGTTTCACAGACATCCCCTCTGGGTATTATTATAAGGCTGTTCTTTTTATATTTGGAGTACAAATATGACTTTCTATTATGTGTAGAAAGAATACAAGGTGAGCGCACTCGAATTATCAGAAGTCTATACACTGTTTGGTGTACAGGGTTTCTACACTCACATTGGTGGAGTGAGGGGAGATAATAGAATAATAATATAGTAATACTCAGTGTTCGACAAATCTATACATTTGCTCGCCCCGGGCGAGTGGATTTAACCCCCGGGCGAGTAAATATTGGCCCAAGCAGCACACGTTTGGTACTAGGTGACGAGTAGATTTTTTTTTGTGTGGCGAGTAGATTTTTTGGTGATTTGTCAACCACTGGTAATACTAATAATAACTACTCACGTGGGGTGCTTGCAGAGGTCCTGTGCTCTTCCCTGAGGCATGTAAATTAAATGCCGGGAGATAGCGTGAGGCCTCTGCCATTCACTTACCGGGGTTCTGCCGAGCTGCAAAGACACGTTGCCATGGCAACCCGGAGTCAAATGACGCTGCGGTGTCATGCGGAGTGACATCCCATGTCTGTCTCCATGGCAATGGGGTCACGTGACGTCACGTGACCCCTCTGCTTCATTTGACGCCGCCATACAAGGTAAGGGGGGCCCGGAAGTGAGGGGAAGCAAGCATGGGGACGCAGCTCCAAAATGTTTGCGCTCCCCTGGTTTATAGAACAACACTGCTTGGTAAATCTGGACTTAATATGTCACTACCATTAGTTTTCTGTGAGAGATTGCCTGTTTCAAGAACACTGAACATTCTTGTTTTTGCATTAATGTATCAAGAATACAGAAGCAATGCATTAGCTTAACTTGTTTGCGATCAATACAACCCCCCAGCCCCTCCACCGGGCACCTCCATGTTGAAGATCGTATTTTGCAAGACTATTTTTCACCAGTCTCTGAAACACATGCTGGGGCAGAGAAGAGGACTTAACTCCATGTATTTGCATTTCCCTTTATGAAGATATGGGGCTCTCAGCTGATGATTTCCTACCAGGTTATCAGCTCTTTGTAAAACACTCACATTGCTGAAGGCCATTTGATTGAATCAAATACTTAAGAGATTCTTATCCTCAAGTGTAAACTGTGAATAGACATTGTATACAGCAGGGGGTAAAGTGGGGAACCTGTTTCAAGAACTTGTTAGTGGATAAGAAGGAATGTTTGGGGGAGGGTTTGCAGGAAGGATTCTAAAGCTTAGTTCCACAGCGAGATTGAGGACAAGAGGAAAATAAAGATGTACTAAAGCTGGGCATTGCTGTATTAATAATTTGCATTATAAAATTGGGATCACAGTGATATTATTACGGAATTCTGCCGCATTTACTGAACAGGAAGTATTTATAAGTGGGTGGTGCTTTTGTAATCTCCTCTGCGAACACCAAAAAGCAGGAACTCAACGTTAAATATCCTTAGAAATACAAATAAGCAGTGTCATAGAAATGTGCGTTAATCAGCGCTAGCGATGCGTGTGTGGTGGGGGCAGAGGTTTGAGATATCATGGTGTAAATGTGTGCTTAAATTATTCAAATTATTTAACCGCTTTGATGACTGAGACTATCAAAGCATTGCAAAGGAATAAAAAGCCAAAAACATTACATCTATATGTGCAAGTGGCCACGTGTGTGGGAGTTTGTGCATGTGTGTGCATGTTTGTGCGGATGGATATGATCACCTGTGTACATTTGGGTGGGTCGTACATGTGCATGTGTGTGTGTCTACATCTGCATGTAAGCACGTGTGTATGTACATGTAGTCTGGGTCCCCCGTAAGCCCTTTACCTCCCTACGCAGGTGCACTAGGCAGCGGAGGCGGGGGCAGGGGGCAGGTGCCAGCAGTGTCAGGCAGCTAGCTTGTGGCTGCTGCAGGGCGCCATCATCTTGAGTATGGTCGCGCATGCGTAGTGCAGTCGCGCATGAACATAGAGTAGCTGCAGGGCAGCCATTATCAGAAAGGCTTCGCAGGGACTACAAGCTCCATCATGCACAGGGGCTGCAGGAGCCATGTGATGCTATGCAGCCAATAGGGCTGCCTGGATCCCCTGCTCAGAGAAAGGATACATTTCTCGCTCAGAGGAGCACGCCAGTTGGAGCTGGGACAAGGTTAGGGTAGGTTGTGTAGGTGCAGGGCGTCTGTGACACCTGCACTTGACCAGAGACCCCCCTAGGCCCCAGCTAGGCCCCGACTCACTGTGATAGCTTGTGGCTATTGCAGGGACCCCCATAGATAGGGAGCCCCATAGATAGGGACCCCCATAGATAGGGACCATGTCCAGTAGCACCAGCGTGAGGAAAAGACAGGACGCGGCTGCAACCTGGGCCCTTGGTGATCTAGGACCGGATCATCATAACCATACGTACAGAGACATTCTTCATGGTGGAACCGCCCACGCGGGACACCACCCAACGTAGAGGCGGAGGCTTTGCGGATGACATCGCAGGATCAGTGGATCCCACCATACTGTATCAGCGCTACCGGGAGCAGGTACCTCACCGGACCAACTGTACAACTTCAGTTCTAGTGGGGCAGCGCTGTCTCAGACACTTGGGTGGGATAGCTCTTGAGGAAACCGGGGAGGTTAGGTGCTCAGGGGCACCTCAGTACTTTCAGGGGACATTCCATGGAGGTGTGGGAGTTGGGTTGACAGGCCTTGTGGGGGGAAACGGCCATTCGTGGCCCACATTGGTGTGGTACTGTTATTCTGTTCGCTTGCCTGTAGTAAACTGTTGTCTATCACTACATGTGTATTATTATTTGGGTCCTGTAACGGGGTCATCCCACATGGTCGGATCCCAGCACAGGTGGAGGCGCTTGCGCCTGACGGATCAGGCACACCCCAGGCTCCCAGCAGCGGAGGCTCGGCCCTCTTGTGAGCCACAGGTAACGCAACACACACGGTAGCCACCATATCTCCGAGGGTGTGGGGGAACATGTGCTACATACAGTACGAGTGTGTGTTGGTGCACACATACTTGAATAACTTCCTATTTTGTAGAAATATTGATTTAAAATAATATATTAACACTGAGAATTGGGGGGGGGAGGGGGTTCTACAACCTGCTTCACAGCTCACAGTGATTTTCTGAATTCCTGTAACATGTACTATATGGCTGAAAACTGAAATCTACCCTGCACAGTGCTTTATTTTAATTAGTTTACTTACTCCTTCTTTGGTACCTTGGCAACTGCTTGTGCAGGCCCATCAATGTCTTTCTGAAACTTTAACACTTACTGAGAGAAACTGCCCCTCTGAACGGGGTGAAAAAAGATTGTGTTGGACAGCTTCACTTATAGAGATGGTTCATTTTTCAATTCAGTGATACACATTTTGTATTTCATCACAAATACAGTAATTGTTACATGATAAGACTTTGAGCAGTAACTTCCTTACCTAGTGGATCAGTTAGTTATAAAATGCTATTTTATGACAGTCATTATTATTATATTTGGTATTTTAATTATTTGTTAACTATTTACTATATATAGGGAAAGGTGAAACTCGGCCCAAATCATCTTAATCTTGTTATGTTTGTTATTGTATTCTGTTATTTTCATGTCAGTTTTTCACCACCGCTTGTACTGCACAATACAAGGTGTTTTACAGGACAGCACTGAGGATGTGATTTTTTTTTATACCCAGAGAACCTGAAGCCACAAGAATTAGTAATATCAAAGCATCTCTTATGTGAAAAAGGTACCAGAACCCGTTGTGACTATCCGAAATAGCTCTTATTTCCAGAACCCATTTTTCTTCCTATAAGTATATGACAGGAGACTCCAGCTCAGGTAGGTTTAAAGCTAATTATTAGGGGAGAACGTCTGCTTTCAGTATCCTTAAGAATATTGGGAGAGATGTATCAACGTTCAACGTAGGGGAGTTTCCCACACGTGACTCATATTTTTAGCCAAATAGGTTTACGCCCCATCAAACTTTAGGATATTTTTGCGAGGATTGGGCGCATGCTCCGCCCATGTCAACCTTCGGTCGCCTGATTGGCTCCAGTCTTATTCCAGCCTGCTGTGCAGCTCTGCGCCTGATTGGCTCACCCCTGCTATTTTTGCTCAGCCTCTTCCAACAGGAATGTGGTGTGTGCTGGTCGCAAGCACTAAACCTTGCCTCGCCTTGACGCCGCTGCTTTCCCCAACCCTCGACTCGGCTAGTGACTTCTACGACCGTCTCTCTCCACTCCTCGACCCCGGCCACCGAACTCTACGATCCACACCTCTCCACTCCTCGAACTCGGCTTCCTCCCCTGCTGCTCTGATCTCTCCGACCCATACCTGGCTACCCACGACGACGAGTCCTACATACGGATGCGGCTTCGCGGCTTTAGGTCGGTGTATCAATATCCCCACCTCGGCCTCGCCGTTTCATCCTGTTTGTGGCAAGCACCCATTACAATTTTGGACGTAGTATAAATTATGCACAGGCGCAGAACTTGATATGTCTCATTATAATCTGTGCGTCAAGTAACTCCTCCTATAGCCACTCCCTAAAATGCACATGATGCCATTGGTGGAAAACCAATGACACATTGAGGCAAGATGAAAATGATGCAATTTGTATTCATTTTGCTTCAAATTAGCCTTAACACCTCACCCTCACATAGTCAGGTATGTGTGTGTGTTTAATATCAATGCAATTTGTAGGCATACTGAAATATAAACACGATTAGGATCAAATATGAATAATAGGCCTAATATTTACAATCCCTTCCTGTTGGGACCATGGAAATGTTTGGACCCCAAGACTTTACTTTGCTAATGCCTAAAACACCACTGCAATATCTGCACTTATATGTGTGTTTGTACTAGTCCTGTGTATGGACAATGCATTTTATTTAAACAGTGAGTTGACAAACCTATTTAAAATCATCAAAAAAAGTACCTTGTCTGGGCACAGCAGTCTGGACTAAGTGAATGTTTATGTACTGTAGTGTTGGGGAAAAGTAGAAAAGAAATTATGTGTTTGTTTTTCAGATGATATGCTAGAACAAACAGGCAAAGAAAGGTTCTAGAACAAATAATTGTTAGGTTGAAAAGATACATTTATTAGCTAATGCTAATGCAAACATTCAAGAAAAACATAACACACAGATAAGAAAAATATGGCCAGACTAGTCCTACATCATGTCCGACTTTTGCCCTATTTATATTTGTGGGTCTTTTGAGTCATTATTAAAAACAACTGCACCTTTTAACGCACAAGTTTGGCCCTCGGAAGAGGGGGTATGTATGTGTAATACATTGTCTGTCATTAAGATTACTCTTTTGACAAGCTGTTATGGATTCAATGCAAATATATTCATTTTAAATATTAAAATCATAATCCTATAATGTTTCACGTACACACTAAAGTGACAACAGTTAATATTGAATGCAAAAGTCAACCAAAAACCAAGTAATTTTCTTTTAGAAAGCTTTTAGAAGCTTTATTTAAACCTCATGATCTCTGGAATTCTTCTGAACTTAGGGGGGAAAAAATCTTTTATTTGTCATTCACACATCATGTTTTGCAGCGTTCAGCATTACGAGGTATATGAAGCTAAGAACTGTGCTTTCAGGAGTTGACAGCATTGAACAATAGGTTGACATGTACAGACAATGTCCAACCTTTCCATCTAAAAGAAGCACCCAATCCTTTTATGATATGGGTCAGTGAAGGGGAATGCAAAGGTTTTAGGAACGAGAGCTCTGTGAAACATATTTTATGGAAAATTGAGACCTTCGAAAACCACTGCTGCTTGAATTAAAATTCTTGTTCGTATTCAGGTTCTCAGAATATTAGTGCATTTGTCCATATCTTAATATATAAAATCGAAAGGTTGGTACTAGCTGCGGTGAATCTGATTGGTCCTCAGCCTCTGGCCAATCAGATTGGTGGCTCTATGACGTCACCCAGCTCTATGACGTCACCCAACTCTCCCTCTCCCTCCCCCCCTCCGGCTCCCGGACGAAGGGGAAGCACGGCGCGGCCCTCCTGCCCCAGCCACCAATGCTCACTTCCCTCCCTCCCTGGCGGGGGGACAGGCAGTGGGCAGGCAGTCTCCGGAAGGACCCCCTTCCTCCTGCAGCTGCGTTGCTATGCAACGGAACGCCCTGTGGTGCCGTGTTGCATAACAATATGATGCTGCATGACGTCACATCATGACATCACGTGATGCCGAGTGACGTCATGGCAACGCAACACCATTAACAGCACTGTGCCTTGATGAGGGACACTGCAGGAAGACATTGCGAGGGAGAAGGTAAGAGGCCCTGCACCAGTTCCCTGCAGTGAGCCCCGCAATAATACCATCCGGCCCTGAATATATATTATTGCTGTTTGCCCTCTGTGGTGGGTTGTTTACAGAGAAGGCAATGTCTGAATCAGCCTGAAGAGGGAGTGCTGTATTCCCATACCACACAGACTGTTCTTCCGGAGTCTTCCCTATATATTCAACTAGCTGAGAGACCCGGCGTTGCCCGGGATGTAATGTTCCCGCTCCTCTCTCTCTCCTCTCTCTGTTTGTCCCCCATTCACATCAATCCAGTCCCCCCCTCCTCCCTCCTTTACAGCTCTGTTTGTCCCCCTTTACAGCTTCATGCAGTGTGTGTGCGTCAGTCATTGTGTGTGCATCAGTCAGTCACTGTGTGTGTGTGTGGGGGGGGGGTGCGCGCGCGCGTCAGTCAGAATGTGTGTCAGTCAGTGTGTGTGTCAGTCAGTGTGTGTGTCAGTCAGTGTGTGTGTGTCAGTCAGTGTGTGTGTGTGTCAGTGTGTGTGTGTGTGTCAGACAGTGTGTGTGTCAGATAGTGTGTGTGTCAGACAGTGTGTGTCAGACAGTGTGTGTGTCAGTCAGTGTGAGTGTCAGTCAGTGTGTTTGTCAGTCAGTCAGTGTGTATGTGTGTGTCAGTCAGTGTGTGTGTGTCATTCAGTGTGTGTGTGTGTGCGTGTGCGCGTCAGTCATTGTGTGTGTGTCAGCCAGTGTGTGTGTCAGTCAGTGTGTGTCAGTCAGTGTGTGTGTCAGTCAGTGTGTGTGTCAGTCAGTGTGTGTGTCAGTCAGTGTGTGTGTGTGTCAGTCAGTGTGTGTGTGTGTCAGTCAGTGTGTGTGTGTGTGTGTGTGTGTGTGTGTGTGTGTGTGTGTGTGTGTATGTGTGCGCGCGTCAGTTAGTGTGTGTGTGTGTGTGTGTGTGTGTGTGTGTGTGTGTGTGTGTATGTGTGTGTGTGTCAGTCAGTGTGTGTGTGTCAGTCAGTGTGTGTCAGTAAGTGTGTGTGTGTGTGTGTGAGTCAGTCAGTGTCAGTCTGTGTGTGTGTGTGTGTGTGTGTGTGTGTGTGTGTGTGTGTGTGTGTGTGTGTGTGTGTGTGTGTGTGTGTGTGTGTGTGTGTGTGTGTGTGTGTGTGTGTGTGTGTGTGTGTGTGTGTGTGTGTGTGTGTGTGTGTGTCAGGGTGTGTGTGCGTGTGGCTGTCAGGGGTTGTGTGCGTGCGGCTGTCAGGGGTTGTGTGCGTGCGTCAGTACGTGTGTGTGTGTGTGTGTGTCAGTCAGTGTGTGTGTGTGTGTGCATGCGTCAGTGAGTGTGTGCATGCGTCAGTCAGTGTGTGTGTGTGTGTGCGTCAGTCAGGCTTTATGTGCGTGCGCCCGTCAGGGTTTGTGTGCGTGAGTCAGGGTGTGTGCGTGCGTCAGTCAGGTTGTGTCTGCATGCGCCTGTCAGGGTTTGTGTGAATGCGTCAGTCAAAGGGCAGACGCGGGGGGGGTGAAGGGCAGACGTGGGGGGGGGTGAAGGGCAGGCGTGGGGGGGTGAAGGGCAGGCGTGGGGGGTGAAGGGCAGGCGGGGGGTGAAGGGCAGGTGTAGGGGGGGTGAAGGGCAGGGGTAGGGGGGGGTGAAGGGTAGGGGCAGGGGGGGGTGAAGGGCAGGGGTAGGGGGGGTGAAGGGCAGGGGTAGGGGGGTGAAGGGCAGGGGGAGGGGGGTGAAGGGCAGGAGTAGGGGGGGTGAAGGGCAGGGGTAGGGGGGGTGAAGTGCAGGGGTATGGGTGGGGGGTGAAGGGCCGGGGTAGGGGGTGAAGGGCAGGGGTAGGGGTGGGGGGTGAAGGGCAGGGGTAGGGGTGGGGGGTGAAGGGCAGGGGTAGGGGTGGGGGGTGAAGGGCAGGGGTAGGGGTGGGGGTGAAGGGCAGGGGTAGGGGTGGGGGGTGAAGGGCAGGGGTAGGGGTGGGGGTGAAGGGCAGGGGTAGGGGTGGGGGGTGAAGGGCAGGGGCAGGGGGGGGTGAGGGGCAGGGGGGTGAAGGGCAGGGGGGTGAAGGGCAAGGGCAGGGGGAGTTGAAGGGCAGGGTGAAGGGCAGGGGCAGGATGAAGGGCAGGGGCAGGGTGAAGGACAGGGGGGTTGAAGGGCAGGGGGGGTGAAGGGCAGGGGGGGTGAAGGGCAGGGGGGGTGAAGGGCAGGGGGGGTGAAGGGCAGGGGGGGTGAAGGGCAGGGGGGTGAAGGGCAGGGGTAAAGGGGGTGAAGGGCAAGGGTAGGGGGGGTGAAGGGCAAGGGTGGGGGGGGGAAGGGCAGGGGTAGAGGGGGTGGGGAAGGGCAGGGGTAGTGGGGGTGGGGAAGGGCAGGGGTAGGAGGGGTGGGGAAGGGCAGGGGTAGGGGGGGTAGGGAAGGGCAGGGGTAGGGGGGTGGGGAAGGGCAGGGTTAGGGGTGAAAGTGAGGCACAAATTGTTGTCAGGAGTAAAATGTCCACACACACACATACACACACACACACACACACATACATCCGAGGAGGCTGCTTGGCCCCCCCCCAGCGGCCGGGGAGTTAAGGGAGCGCCGGGGAGTTAAGGGAGCGCTGGGAAGTTAAGGGAGCGCCGGGGAGTTAGGGGAGCACCGGGGAGTTAAGGGAGCGCCGTGGAGTTAAGGTAGCGCCGGGGAGTTAAGGTAGCGCCGGGGAGTTAAGGTAGCGCTATGGAGTTAAGGTAGCGCCGGGGAGGTAAGGGAGCGCCAGGGAGTTAAGGGAGCGGCGGGGAGTTAAGGTAGCGCCGGGGAGTTAAGGTAGCGCCGGGGAGTTAAGGTAGCGCCGGGGAGGTAAGGGAGCGTTGGCGGCTGGGGTAGGAGGGCCGCGCCGCGCTTACCCTCTGTGTTTCCGGGAGCCGGTTGAGAGCGAGGGGGGAGGAGCCTGCAGTTGGCGGCAGGGGCAGGAGGGCCACGCTTCCCCTCCGTCCGGGAGCCGGTGCGGGGCGGCGCACGTGATGGGGGGGGAGGTGTGTGTGTGTGTGTGTGTGTGCGTGTGTGTGTCCCCGCCTCAGGCCAATGAGAGGTGTGCGGGGGCGGGCGGGCCAAGGGAGCAATCTCATTGGCCTGGCCCAAGGTCCAATGGGATTGCCGCTAGGGACACAGGGAGGGACACAGGGAGACACATATAGACATAGACACATAAGACGCTTTCACAAATATATAGTAGATAGGGTTTCAGTCTGCTTAATCTCAGCAAATTGTTACACCCACCACTGACTTATTTCTAGTCTCCATGCTTGTTTTGGGAACACAAAGAATCTTTAAGCTACTTTTCCAAGCTCTGTGCCCAGTGTAGATACTGTGACTATCCCTGTGGCAAGCATGTCTCCGGATATGACTGAGTGCAGAAGGGAGAGACAATCATTAGCACAACCTCTGCCAAAGAGAGAAATAATAGAAATTTGTGGCAAAGTTGGATAGGAACTATGACAGTGTCAGAGCTTCCTTGGGCAGTATTTTTGCAGTCAACAGGAATTCCCAACCGATAATTCCAGAGTCAGAATATCCTCACCCAAAGTGGGGCAGAAACCACAGCTTCTCTTTCACATGCTACGTCTGAGAGGAACTCAGCTGTAAAAACTAGTCTGGAGGCTGTCTAAGTCTGCCCTTTGACGGGATCCCTTCCCAACCACAGGGGCCAAGTCTGAATCTTCACCCTGCCTGGATGCCAACTTGGTCTCTGAGCTGATGCCCATCCTGAATGCACCTGGCTCTATGATTGAGCTCGCTAATGCGCCGGGGAAGTCACTGGATCCTGTACCTATGATGAATGGCCAGGATGTCTTCCCAACCCCTGCGCCGACATCCATCTTAAATGTACACTGCCCCGTGATCTTGCATGATGACGCATCGGGGAAGCCCATACCGGATCCTGAATTTTGTTCTACAAGCGCCTCGCCTCCTTATCCGGTGTAATGAAAGATTCTACAAAGTGGAAGAAACCCCCTCTAACTGTCCCTGTGGGGCTGCAGGGAGATTTCAACGACTCCTCAGTGACATAGAACTTTTGCCATTGCTGATTATTTTCCTCACAGCTAATTAACCCCTTGTCTGAATCTCATTACTTTCAAGATCCTGCCAAGAGAGGGGTAATTTCTATGACTTGTTATTGCTTTAAACCTGTTTATTTATCTGGGAATAGTGCTAGTAACTGAGAACTTTCTCTCTTTTATGCCTGTTACACTGAGAGGGGGATTGCAAGCTTTATAGGAACGTCATACTATATATTATCGTTGCAAAAATGTAAATCCTGGAGTAAATTTAGAAATGTGCAAGTTAAAATGGTCCTAACTTTTTTTATGTAATCTTGCTTCGGTCTTCCTGTAGCGTGTGGCTGGGTATAATTGCAGAGGGATAACATTTATAGAAATATATTCTCACACAGAATCCCATCCCCCTGCCTTTGTTCAATCAGAGTCAATGTATCTGCTCAGTTCCTTTTATCACTCCCAGTATTCCGGTTATGCTAAAAGGACTGGAGACTAATGTAACATTCAGGAAACATAAACATGGCTTTATACTAATATTTCTTATTTATGAATGTATGTATGTGTGTATGTATGTATGTATATGCTAATACATCCTAGCCCCTGTTACTAGTTTTAAATACTTGGGAATATGGTTTGACTCCCATTTAACATTTGGGATGCACATCGATACCCTGACATCCAAAACCTATGCCAAACTAGGTGTACTTTATAGGAACAAATCCTCCCTAAGTTTGTCGGTCAGAAAGTGTATCGCATAGCAGATGCTAATGCCAATTATTGACTATGGGGACACTCCAAACCCACCTTAACAAACTTGATACCCTCTACAATTCAATATGCCGTTTTGTTCTCCAATGCAACTACAACACACATCACTGCGAAATGTTCAAAAAACAGGATTGGTCATCACTTGAGTCTAGGCGCAAAGTTCATCTTTCCTGTCTTGCCTTCAAATACTTTCTGGGCAAGCTACCCACCTATCTGAACAAGCTCCTCACCCCTACCACATGCAGCACTTATCATCTGAGATCTGACTCCAAAAGACTGTTCATGGTCCCAAGGTTCATGGGCAAAGTATCCGGCCGTTCCTCCTTCTCTTACTGTACACCTCACAACTGGAACAATCTACCGGAGACTCCCAGAGCCGCCACCAGTCTAAGTTCTTTCAAAACTAAAGCTGTCTCACATTTTAATCTGGTCTGTAACTGTTTCATATGCCTATAATATATATTATCTTTAACTGTGCATGCAATGCCTTGTATATAATGTATACCCTGTTCACTTATGTAACTATGTATTTGTAACCATGTATTATTTGTCATCATAACTCTATGCCCAGGACAGACTTAAAAACGAGAGGTAACTCTCAACATATTTCCTGGTAAAAAATGTTATCAATAAATAACTTAGATTGTGAGATTTTCAGTGTCTTCCTTGGATGTTCACTATATGCTCAGTGCTCTTATTACTTATCTCTACACATCGTTATTTCATATAAATTGCATGCTTATTCCAGGGGCGCGCAAACTTTTTTTGCTGCGCCCCATCTGCCTCTTCTGCTACTGTGGTGAGCCCTCCCACCCCCTTACTTCGCGCGGCGTCAGATGACACCGCATGATCATGTGACGTCACGTGACCCGCGACGTCATTTGACACGTGCGACGTCACATGACCACGCGACGTCATTTGACGTCGCGTTGCCATGGACACGAGTCCTGACACCGGCAGAGACAAGGTAACTTTAGAGTTGCAGGGGCCTCACGCGATCCCCCGGCATTTCATTTAAATGCCAGGGGGGGAAGAGCGCAGGGCCCCTGCAACGCCGCACCCCTCCAGAAAAATCTTGCGCCCCCCACTTTGCGCACCGCTGGCTTATTCTGTAAAATATTGTGTTTATGATTGGCTCGATATAAGAAAAATATATTGGTTTGGTTATGAATGGCATTGATCATTGCATTAACTTGAATATTTGGAAAGGCTTTTAAATATGTAGAATACAACAGATCATGTCACTTTACACACATATGCTAAAAGGTGGGAACTGTGGCCATGAATTAGCTAATTTTGCAGCATACATAAGCACTTGTTCTATAGCATGAAAGGAAAAAAATAAATAGTATGGACCACATCCACAGATCAAACAACTACAAAGAAGCAATGTAAAGTGACACTTCAAAGGAGGAATGAGAAAGAAAGCATTTTTCCCTTTGTGGACAATGAAAAGGCATGTTTCTATTGCGAACAAAGCTACATTGGTGAGTAGGATATGCAATAATTTGTTAATGATGCAAGGAGTCCAACTCTAATACCGATCATCAGGAACAGAACACATCCATTAAAGCACAATTATACAAAAGGACAAAGGCTGAATACGTTTCATATAGCATTACTTTCCAGAAATGCACAACACCGCTTTGTACACATAATGATAGTTTTATAACTGATTTGGAAGCAATCTGCAGGCACACGTACTGTAGGAAAACTTCCTGTGTCTCCAAGAATCGGCCAACTAAAGTGTAACATTACAGAAAGGAAGACATCTACAAGAAGTCGTCTAAGACATATGTGCAGAACAAAATGTTATATGAATGTATAATGGCCATAGCGGCAGGGAGACATGGATATGCACATTTAGTAAATATTTTCGCACTTAGGGTTACACTGAATTTGCCCCTCAATAGTATGGGGACAGATGATATCACTGCTACAAGTAATGTACAGTACCTGTATGTCCTTACTGTGTTTATTCTTGTTAAACTCTGGATGATTCTGACGTCTTGTATTTATTAGTT
This sequence comes from Ascaphus truei, assembly GCF_040206685.1. Taxonomy (NCBI): domain Eukaryota; kingdom Metazoa; phylum Chordata; class Amphibia; order Anura; family Ascaphidae; genus Ascaphus; species Ascaphus truei. The sequence goes on along the minus strand of NC_134486.1, from coordinate 378,057,426 downwards.
ATCTGGAGACACATAGAACCTGTCTCTTAAAGGTGCTTTTCCAAGTAAATGAAGCACAGGGTCTCAGGAGCTGAGCCTTCTTAGATGCTGCTGGGTGAATAAGAAGCTGCGATGGATGATGTTGCAGGTTCCTATTGGCCAAGCGTGCCGCGGGAGATTTTAAACTCCATTTTGTTTCCCCAGCAGGGAAAGTTACCGGGGGCACCTTCAGAGGTATCTCGGGAAGCTGGGGTTCCCCTGAGCTAAAATGAATGTGGTTCAGCTCCAGACGCCCCCTCTGCTTCCAACCTATGCTGAAAAAGAGTTGTGTTTGTTGTATTGTGCAAAACTGGTATGTTACAGGCTCCTCGGATAGTGAATAAGTATTATTAAGATATTTTATATAAGCACAAGAGAACATTAAAAAGAAAAAAAAATGCATAGGGACTTAATAGCCCTTTAGGTTTTATAACATACGGAAAAAGGAAAGAGTAGGTGGTTTATAAGGGCTTTTATATGTTGACGGTTTCTGTCTTTCTAATCTGTAACGTAAAATCTCATAATTATTTTGCATCACTAAAACCAGCATGGTTATAAACGGGTTACCTCCGTGGCAAGTGGCAGTGTTTCTGGCAGTGTTCTTCATCAGGGTTCCTAGGACACCCCTAAAGGGTTCCCAGCAATGTTCAGGTCATTTGAAAATGATACCAAATACTGAAGAATTTACAATGCATCTGATCTCAGACGTGCTATTAGAGAGGGTTGGGGTTCCTCACAATGCATCTGATCTCAGACGCGCTATTAGAGAGGGTTGGGGTTCTTCACAATGCATCTGATCTCAGACGCGCTATTAGAGAGGGTTGGGGTTCCTCACAATGCATCTGATCTCAGACGCGCTATTAGAGAGAGTTGGGGTTCCTCACAATGCATCTGATCTCAGACGCGCTATTAGAGGGGGTTGGGGTTCCTCACAATGCATCTGATCTCAGACGCGCTATTAGAGAGGGTTGGTGTTCCTTACAATGCATCTGATCTCAGACGCGCTATTAGAGAGGGTTGGGGTTCCTCACAATGCATCTGATCTCAGACGCGCTATTAGAGAGGGTTGGGGTTTCTTACAATGCATCTGATCTCAGATGCGCTATTAGAGAGGGTTGGGGTTCCTCACAATGCATCTGATCTCAGACGCTCTATTAGAGAGGGTTGGGGTTCCTCACAATGCATCTGATCTCAGACGCGCTATTAGAGCGGGTTGGGGTTCCTTACAATGCATCTGATCTCAGACGCGCTATTAGAGAGGGTTGGGGTTCCTCACAATGCATCTGATCTCAGACGTGCTATTAGAGAGGGTTAGGGTTCCACTGAATTTCCCAATATAATTATAGAGCTCCTCAGCGAAAAGAAGATTGAAAACCACTGGTTTATTGCATGAACATAGATAGCTTACTGAACACTTGTACAAATGTTTCTGTCTTCAATGAGCGCCACATGGAGCGAAAATACTATACAAGACAAAATGCAATGTTCTTGGCACCAGATTGGCAGATATTGCAAATGTCCTGCACTGAAGGTTTCTTCTAACACATGTCTGTATTTATATGGCATGGTAAGTAATTTACTGAGTGACATAGGCAACATGCTGAAGTATTGACCATCACAATTTGACTTTAAGTGACCAAAATAAGATTTGAGAATACATAGGGTGTCTTTCTTCATGTATTACTATCAAAGGATTCACTCCACATCGCTGTAGGGCAGGGGTGGCCAAATCCAGTCCTCATGTGCCACCAACAAGTCAGGTTTTAAGGATATCCCTGCTTCAGCACAGGTGGCTCAAATCAGAGGCTCAGTCAACGACTGTCACATTTGGTGACTGTCATCTTGTAACATTAAAGGGAAGATGAGGGTCATGTGATATTACAAATATCTGTCTGAGAAACACGAACTACTTGAAAGAGGCAATAGAGGTTATTAATGTAACCCCCTCTGGAATTACTGTGTGTATTTAGGTGGTTAAGGCCCCCGAAATGGTTAATTGCATGGGTTGATGCAAGTTACCGTGCCCTTACCCATATTATATTGCAAAGTGACTTAGCAGAGGTCCAGCCAAGCCTACCTTACGGAAGGTGCTTAGTCTGTCACCTGGGTCAGAATGACTAAGCAATATTCAAACCCCTCCCCCTGTGTCCAGGTGATGGTGACCTCACAGAGAGGTACAGATTAGGCTACAGGAGCGTCTAGACCCTAGGTTCCTGGAGGACAAGAGGAGCCTCGCTGTATATATCGTCTATATATCCTGGAGTGCTGCCTGAGCCCCAGGGAAGAAATATGAATGCCTACAATAATAAAAGAAATGTTTGTCTAAATAAAGTTCCTGGTGCCCTTCATTCCATCACGATCACAACACCAGCCTGCACCTGAGAAAGGTAACCTAATCGCACTCAGCACTTACGCCTAAATAACACTATTTAGGCCGAGCAACGAGGGGTAACATAGGAAAATCATTCATTTTTTTTTGTATACATCAGGAGATGTAAGAATTTCCATATTTATACAAATATTCCACAACCAGTGCAATGTTTTCTTTGTCCTTTTTAATAATTAGTAAGGGTGCCTAACTCATTTTGGTTGTTGAAGTGACAGTAAACTTCAACTAGAGCTGAACAACAAAGTCCCAAAATACAGAGTACAACTTATTCCAGGTTTGAATAGAAATAAAGTCATGTTTAATAGATAAACAGGAAGAAGGAAAAAGTCTTACATATTACAGACAATATAGCACTAGCATCCTAATGGGTTTGAAGTCACTTTATCAGAAATGAAAAAGGAAAGGTGCAATTTAATGATAAATACCCCCTAACAATAAGAAATTAAAAAAAACAGCTTCTGGCCTGACTACATTTTCCATCAATATACAGGTGTAGCGAAGTTATTGCACATTCTGGCGCACTCCTGCTGATTAAATAGCACCATAGCCACGCTCCATTCTCACGCCCGGCTGATTTAAAGCAACGACCGATTCTCCCGCAGGTAGTGTTGTGTCTGTCCCGCTGTAACACGCCAGTGGTTGCTATAGCGTTGGATGCCGCTGTATAAAATAAAGAGCTGACCAGGGATATAACCATGAAGAAATAAGTAAATAAATAAATTGAAAGATAATGAAATAATAAACATAATTGATAAAGCTAACTGTTAACAATAAAGATTGATCAAAATATAAACAAAACAAGTTGCTATTGTTCCTTTAACCCTTTCAGCTTTTAATATTGTTATTTAAAAATCCAGAACATGTCTTTGCTGTTTAAATAAATGAAATGCATCACAATCAGCTTGTATTAGAAAAGCTCCATCATCAGAACAATTAGGACATAGGGGGTAATTAAATATAGTTCAAAGTAGGCATGCGGGCCGTTATTGATGGAAAACTCCTATTGACATCAAACTCCTGAATGGCTGCTTCTGTGAGGATTCTGGAGTCACGCCGCTCACGGCGTGCTCCTCACTTACCTGCAGCTCCGTCTGGGTTCCCCGCGGCCCACATGGACTCCGGAAGCAAGCCGTCGATCCCCATTGCTCCTATGCGCGCGCGCGCACCTTTGCTTCCCTCTTCTGCCCTCGGATCAGGACGTGGGTCCGCGCATGCAGCCACTGGCGCTGCTACACGGAGGCGCGGCCACACAGAGGCGCACCCGCCTCTTAAAGGTACAGCAACCCAAAATATTGCTACAATTAAATGCAGTCAGACTACTGCCCTTTATGGCTCCTCCCCTGGGACTCATGCTGGACCTATCCCTGCTGTAGCCTGGCCCTTCCACACACCCCTACCTTGCTGCACTGCTATTGGACCCTCTCTCCTATATATACCTTGCAGAGTCACTAACTCATTGGCTGAGCATAGAACCAGTTGTTCTCATCACTCTCTGCCTCCCTAGTTCTATTTTGCAGACTTCCTCGTGAACCGAACCGGCTTCCGCTACGTCTTCCTGTACCTCTGGCAACCTGAACTCGGCATACGGCTACACGACTCTCCGCACCTCTGGCATCCCGATCCTGGCTTACGGTAAACGACAACGTCCCTCTCTCTAACCCTGGACTTGGCAAACGGCCTCCACTACCAACCGTACCTCTCCTACCCCGATCCGGAACCCCAGACCAATCTACTCTCAAGACGTGTCCTCGTGGCTGTGGGTGGCGTTCTAACCTTTCCCACCTCAGCACCGCGGTCCCGTCTCGTTTGTGGTGAGCACATCCTTACATTATGCTCAGCCCAACAAACATGGACCCCGCTGAGGTGGAGCGGACTTTAAATGCCCATACTGCTCTTTTTACCAGATTAGAGACTTATCTGGACCAATCTGATAGACGGATGGATACCTTGCAGCAAAGCGTCCATGCTCTTACTCTTCAAGTTCGAACCCTCACTCGGCAATCTCCACTCGTGGCACCCTCTGCACCGGCTAATCCTTTTCCGACACCTCCGTTCACTCCGGAACCACGTTTCCACCTCCCAAACACTATGCGGGGGATCCCCAAGGATGCCGGGGTTTCATTAACCAATGCCTCGTCCAATTTCATCTCTCTCCCTCTCGCTTTGTGTCTTCTGTCTCCAGGGTTGGCTACATCTACTCCCTTCTCACCGACCAGGCACTGGCATGGGCCTCTCCCATCTGGGAACAACAGGGTGCTCTCACACAGGACATCGATCTCTTCGTTGAGGAATTCCGAAGAGTTTTCGATACCCCAGCACGGAAGTTAACGGCAGCTCCTGCTCTCCACCACATAACCCAGGGAGATCGTTCGGTTGCTGTGTATGCTGTGGAGTTCCACACTCTTGCTGCTGAGACGGGTTGGAATAAGGAAGCTCTATCTTCTGCGTTCTGGCAAGGTCTGTCTGAAACCCTAAAGGATGAGCTCGCCGCACGAGATCGCCCTACTAACCTAGAGGAGTTAATCGCTCTGGCTATTCGTGTGGATCAGCGCCTACTGGAGCGGAAATACGAACGTTCTCATTACCGTCAACGGGTTCCAAGAACTCTTGCTCCCTCCTTCGTGGCTTCGTCACCTTCTTCCGGGGACATTCCTGAACCAATGCAGTTGGGGGGCAACAGGCTGGCTTCTGCTGAGAAGCAACGTCGGCGCACGGCCGGACTTTGCATGTACTGTGGCAATTCCACTCACGCTTTACCCCAGTGTCCCCACAGACCGGGAAACGCCAGCTCCCAATGAGATCCCGGAGAGTTTCGTTGGGAATACTGACACTTTCTCCCATCGTCCAAAACGTCCTTCCCACCAGGATAGTCTTGCCTATAATACTGTCTGGAGAGGGGTTTCACACTCGGGCACGGGCGTTCATTGATTCCGGTTCTGCAGGCAATTTCATTGATGAGACTTTTGCTAGACAGAACAATATTCCATTTATCAACAGGAGGACGCCTGTAGGTCTGGAGGCCATTGACGGTCGACCTCTAAAGCCGGCATTTATCACGCTACAGACGGTACCTCTTCTACTGCAGTTCGTCGACGTCCATACGGAGATCATTACTCTCAATGTAATCCACACTCCCTCTGCTGAGTTGATTTTGGTTCTTCCTTGGCTTCAACTTCATAATCCTCGCATCGACTGGACGGATCGGGAACCTGTTCAGTGGGCTCCTTCTTGTGCCAAGACATGTACCAGGGTTTTCCAGAGGATTGGTGGAGTGTCTACCATATCAGAGAAGATCAAATCCTTACCTTCTGTGTACTGGGAATTCCGTGACGTATTCGACAAGGCACGTTCCGAGGTACTACCGCCGCACCGTTCTTTTGATTGTCCCATTGACTTACTTCCTGGCGCACCTCTTCCCAGGGGAAGATCCTATCCTCCCTCTCTCCCAGAGACAAAGGCCATGAACACTTACATTGCCGAGAATTAGAAAGGGGTTTCATCAGAAAATCTTCCTCCCCGGTCGGAGCAGGCTTCTTCTTTGTCAAGAAGAAGGACGGTTCTCTCCGTCCATGCATAGACTATCGGGGTTTGAATAATATCACACGCAAAAATCGCTACCCTCTGCCTTTGATTCCGGAACTCTTCGACCGCCTCCAGGGAGCAACTATCTTTTCTAAACTGGATCTAAGAGGTGCCTACAATTTAGTAAGGATACGAGAGGGGGACGAGTGGAAGACTGCTTTTAACACCCATGACGGCCACTACGAATACCTAGTTATGCCGTTCGGTTTGTGCAACGCACTAGCAGTTTTCCAGGATTTTGTCAACGAGATTTTTCGGGACATTCTTAACACATTTCTTATTGTTTACTTAGATGACATCCTCATCTTTTCTAAATCCGTTCAAGAACATATTAAACACGTTCAACAAGTACTATTATGTCTTCGGGAGAATTATCTCTTTGCTAAATTGGAGAAATGTCAGTTCCACCTCAAATCCGTGGCGTTCTTGGGTTACGTTATCTCGGACTCCGGTTTCGATATGGATCCGGAAAAACTTAAAGCTATTTTGGATTGGCCTCTTCCGACCACTCTCAAAGCCGTGCAACGATTTTTAGGTTTTGCAAACTATTATCGACGTTTCATCCGCAATTTTTCTGATACCGTATCTCCCATAACTGCCCTCACTAAGAAGGGTGCAGATCCTTCATCATGGTCGGAGACCGCCATAGGGGCTTCTGTGTCTGCTCCCATCCTCACCCACCCAGATCCTGGACTCCCTTTTACCTTGGAGGTAGATGCATCGGACATTGGGGCTGGGGCTGTCTTGTCCCAGAGAACATCTCCTTTAGCCAGACTGCACCCATGTGCTTTTTTTTCGAAGAAATTTTCATCCGCAGAACGGAATTATGATGTCGGGAATAGGGAGCTTTTGCCGATCAAATTGGCTTTAGAAGAGTGGAGACACTTCTTAGAGGGTACTGAGACACCCTTTACCATTCTTACGGACCATAAGAACCTCCTCTACCTGGAAGGGGCACGTCGTTTGAATGCTCGACAAGCCCGCTGGGCTTTGTTTTTTTCACGATTTAATTTTCTCATTTCCTTCATTCCTGGCTCCAAGAATCTAAAGGCGGACGCCCTATCTCGACAATTCCTTGCGGAGGACAGGTCTGAGGAGCAGCTTGAGTCTATTATCCCCTCTAGTTGTATCCTGTCCGCTAACTCCTTTGATATCATGAGCAAGATTCAATCCGAACAGTCACAGACTCCTGGGGGACTCAAGGTTCCAGAGGGAAGACTCTACACGGCACCTCAACACCGCAAAAAGGTTCTCGAGTGGTGTCATTCCTCTAAATCGGCAGGACACCCAGGGATACGGAAGACCAACGACCTGGTTCAACGTACCTTCTGGTGGCCAGAGAGGGCTAAAGACGTGGAGGAGTTTGTCAAAGCATGTAGCATTTGCGCTCGCAACAAGGTACCTCGAGTCAGACCTGCTGGGCTTCTTCTTCCTTTACCCATTCCAGACCGTCCCTGGAATCATATTTCTATGGACTTCATTGTGGAACTTCCAGACTCCAAAGGGAAGAATACGATTCTGGTGGTCATCGATCGTTTTTCCAAACAGACGCACCTTGTTCCTTTGAGGGGTCTTCCAAATTCCTCCAGGCTGGCAGATGTTTTTATCCAGGAGATTTTTCGTCTTCACAGAGTACCTTCTACCATTGTCTCTCATCGGGGGTCGCAATTCGTGTCAAGATTTTGGCGTGCCTTTTCCAAAAAATTGGGGATTTCACTTCAGTTCTCCTCAGGATACCATCCACAGACCAATGGGCAAACGGAGAGGGCCAATCAAAACTTGGAACAATATCTCCGATGTTTTATAACTGATACACAGGAGGACTGGGTGGATCTGCTTCCTTGGGCTGAGTTTGCTCTGAACTCTCTTCGCAATGACTCTACCCAAGAATCTCCATTCTTTATAAATTATGGATTTCATCCTTCCCGGTCACCCTTCTCTTCGCTATCCTCAGGGGTACCAGCAGTGGACAAGCACGTCTCCTGCCTGAAGGTTTTATGGTCTAAGATTCAGGAGAACTTAAAGGTAGCTACAGGGAGACAGAAACTCCAGGCAGATCGCCTTCGACGCCAAGTGCCCGGAGTTCGTCCCAGGAGACAGGGTGTGGCTTTCGTCTACGAATATCCGACTGAAGGTTCCCACCATGAAGCTTGCTCCCAAGTTCCTCGGTCCCTTTCCCGTGGTCAGGAGGATTAATCCTGTGGCTTACGAACTACGCCTTCCACCTTCTATGAAGATACCTTCGGTCTTTCATGTGTCATTACTTAAACCAGTGTTTCGCAGCCCTCGCTTTTCCAAGAATACTTCTTCTCCACGTCCGATTATGATTCAGGGTCAACAGGAGTACGAGGTCCAGTTTGTCCTGGATTTGAGAATTTCCAGAGGAGGAGTACAATACCTGGTCCACTGGAGGGGGTTCGGACCAGAGGAACGTTCTTGGATTCCTCACCGGGATCTTCACACACCTCGGCTTCTACAGGCTTTTCATCATAGAAACCCTTCCAAGCCTTATCATGGTCGCCCGGAGGTCGCCCCTGAAGGGGGGGGGGTACTGTGAGGATTCTGGAGTCACGCCGCTCACGGCGTGCTCCTCACTTACCTGCAGCTCCGTCTGGGTTCCCCGCGGCCCACATGGACTCCGGAAGCAAGCCGTCGATCCCCATTGCTCCTATGCGCGCGCGCACCTTTGCTTCCCTCTTCTGCCCTCGGATCAGGGCGTGGGTCCGTTCATGCAGCCACTGGCGCTGCTACACAGAGGCGCGGCCACACAGAGGCGCACCCGCCTCTTAAAGGTACAGCAACCCAAAATATTGCTACAATTAAATGCAGTCAGACTACTGCCCTTTATGGCTCCTCCCCTGGGACTCATGCTGGACCTATCCCTGCTGTAGCCTGGCCCTTCCACACACCCCTACCTTGCTGCACTGCTATTGGACCCTCTCTCCTATATATACCTTGCAGAGTCACTAACTCATTGGCTGAGCATAGAACCAGTTGTTCTCATCACTCTCTGCCTCCCTAGTTCTATTTTGCAGACTTCCTCGTGAACCGAACCGGCTTCCGCTACGTCTTCCTGTACCTCTGGCAACCTGAACTCGGCATACGGCTACACGACTCTCCGCACCTCTGGCATCCCGATCCTGGCTTACGGTAAATGACAACGTCCCTCTCTCTAACCCTGGACTTGGCAAACGGCCTCCCCTACCAACCGTACCTCTCCTACCCCGATCCGGAACCCCAGACCAATCTACTCTCAAGACGTGTCCTCGTGGCTGTGGGTGGTGTTCTAACCTTTCCCACCTCAGCACCGCGGTCCCGTCTCGTTTGTGGTGAGCACATCCTTACAGCTTCAGACTATATGTAATTACCCCCATAGGGTTACATTGTTTGGGGGTGGGATATTTTTCCCTCCCATAGAAGTGTGATGTACTGGGAGGGAGGGAGGATTTATGGCTTTTATAAATAGTTTTTTCTCTGTGCAGTTTTAGTATTCTAGTTCCCTGTTATATTTGAGTTCAAGTTTTCATTTCACGTAACAAGCCAGGGATCTTCTGAAGTTAAAGGGGAAGGGATGGAATCTATCTCCTCAGGGAGATTCTAGACCAGTGGTTCCCAGCTACAGTCCTCTAGAACCCTCAAAATGTCAGGTTTTAAGGATATCCCTGCATGACCACAGGTGGTTCAGTCAAAATGACTGAGCCACTGATTGATCCACCTGTGCTCACACAGGGATATCCTTAAAAACTGATCCTATTGATGGATGCGCATGCGCGGCTGGCTGGTGATGGATGTGTAATCACACAGCTCCACCAACCGCCGGCAATTTTTAGCAATTAAACAATATCAAAACCGGCAATTTTGAAAATCAAAATAGCGCTACAGACGTCTAAACCCACCCCAGATCGGCAAATAAACCCCAAAAAAGGATGGCTGCAACGAGACAGAAGTCCCGACGCAAGTCGGATGTCAGGGTCTACTTTACCGGGCAAAGCAAGGCAGGGGCCGCGGAGCTTTCAGCGGTCTCTGACTCAGACTCAGCCCACGATGCGGAGGGCTCAAGGGCTGCAGCGGAGCAATCTAAAGTCATCAAAAAAGAAATATCCCGCCTACTAATAGACTTAAAATCCTTTTTCAGAGGAGAGGTGGAGGGGCTCAGGCACGACCTTGTGCAAATAGGGACAAGAACGAACGAGCTTGAGGAGCGCATGAATGTCAGCTCTAATACCCACAAAGAAAATAACTCCCGGGTGCAGGCTTTAGAGCAGAGAGTTTTGGACTTGGAGGCCCGACAAGAAGATGGAGAAAATAGGGACAGAAGAAACAATTTAAGAGTCCGGGGGATCCCGGAGGAGATTCTGGATCCAGAGGCCCTGCTGACCCACTGGATGGCCTCTATCCTACCGGGCAATCCGGAATCCGACTTCAGAATGGATAGATGTCATAGAGCTCTACGTTCCAGACCTCTGCCATCAAACCCCCCTAGAGATGTGATACTCCGGCTTCACTATTTCTCCATCAAGGAGGAGGTGAGCAGAATCGCCCGTGCCACCCCCCATATTACCTTTGAGGGGATCACCCTTATGGTCTTTCAGGATCTATATCCCATTACTTTAGCCCGACGGAGAGCGGTAGCACATATCTCTAAGGCTTTAAGGGACAGCGAGGTGAGATACAGATGGGCATTCCCATTCGCCCTCGTGGCCATCAAAAATGGCAGACCGCATGTACTCAAGCACCCTCAGAGGGAGCAGCCTTCTTAAAAAAGCTGGGGGTGCGGGGGCTACAGGACAAGGTGGCAGAGGGAGACCAACAGGGGAATAGGGCGGATTCCCCACCAGGGAGACGTGGTCCTTCTCCCACGAAAGAGAGGAGACAGAACAAGGTAGGGGGGAACGGAAAAAGCCCATAAACAATGGACAGAACACAGACCGTGAACTGAGGTTGCACCTGTTGCGCGGATTAAACAAGTCTTTGCCCTTCAAGTCTGCCAGGCATCCTTCCTACCGGGAGACTCCTGAGGTGCTTGAGTCTTCAGGATGATCTACAACTGAGCGCCCTAAAGAGATTGAACCAACACGTGTGCCCCAAAATGGCGTCTCTCTGCCTACCTGAGGTGAAGGAGGACATCAAGGCGCGAAGTCTCCCATGGCGGCGGGGGTTTCGGCGGGAAGGAATGCTCCGCTGTCAAGACCCGCCCAGGGAGCCTCCCTCGATCCAGCCTTCTCTCCGTGGAGATCCGCCTCTGACTGAGCACATCCCGCCCACACCGTGACATCGAGGGGTCCGCTCCCGCGAGAGCAGCAGGAGGGACGCAGATAGAGGATCCGGCAGGTGGCAGTATGACGTCGAAAGAGCGGCGACAACCCGGAAGTGAATCGGTCGTCCCTGGCGGAGGCGCGCGAGTTCCGCCGCCGGGGAGCGACATCTGTATACGCTGAACACTGCGGGATGGAACCATGATAGCGGTGCAGAAGGAGGATGCCTGGCCGCTCGGGGGGGGGGTATATCTGGACGGTGGGAGGGGAGCGGGGGGGGTACGGGAGGGATTAAAAAGTATAGTGAGTACGCGGAGGAGCTGAGACAGGCAGGGGAGGTAAAAGAGCGTAGTGAGCAGGGAGCAGAAAACATATATAATAAGTATGCTGCAGCTATCTGATAGATATGACTCCAGAGGGAAGAGGGAGTAGAGAGGCCGTTCGAGCCAAAGAGCACAGGAGGGTAGATAAGGGAAGGAAAGTAGACAGCGGCAGAATGGGCCCAATTAGAGTAGGGGTTACAGACCTAGAGCTAGAGGAGAGGTAGGAGTTAGAGAGATGAGCTCAAGGTAGTTAAAGTTTAAGCATTGGTTAACTAGGGTTAAAAGTATAGGTAGCTGTGAAGCTAGTTGTCAGGTTTGTGACTAAACATAACTGCCGGCGGGGGGGGGGAGTAACCACCACTCTGCCTGCAGGTATGTGCGTCATCTCCAGGAGGTGGGACATGTCCCACTTACCTGGCAAAGACCCGGTGGTCCGTGACCGGCTTCCGGAGCCATGGAGTTGGACCAGGGGGGGAGGGTGGTCCAGGGAGAAAATATCTCCACCGGGCAATGAACCCGAGGTCTATCAGGACCAATACGGTTCTTGTGGTGTTTCTACACTGGCGACACACTTTATTCGAGCTCGGCTAGTCCCACGAATTCAGGTATACCCGGGTGTATTGAGGTTTGTGACTGTTTTCTGCCCGAGTGCATTGGGTTATTTTCCAGGCAGGGATTGAAGCATTTTATTCCCGCTGGCTGCAATACTGCACAGTATATATATGTATACTGCATTACAATTCATGAATTTGTGCCATCTGGTAGACACGCGAAGCATTGCAGCCTATTAAATCCTAATCATTATAATTTAACAGATCAGCCGCCCGTCAGCCAGGCATGAACCCAGGCTGGGAAGGCAAACGCAACGGGGCTTGTCAGAGGTGAGGAGCGGCACATTCCAGGTATCTGCCAGGTACATACTGGGTATTTGCTCGAATAAAGTGTGTCGGTGCAGTATGTGTTATTTGTATGTATTCCTCCCTCATGTCTTATCCCTTTTCCTTCCTAGTCCCAACCGGCGGTAGATCGAATCTGCGCTTCTGGTGCCTGCACTACGAATATCAAATACAGAAAAAGCCCAGGGATTTGGGTAAGATCAGATTTGATTATAAACTAGCACCCCACAGACACAGCTTCATAAAATGGAGGTAATCTTTATCTCGCAAAACGCCAAAGGGCTCAATAGTCCACATAAGCGATGGGTAGCTTTTGCAGAGATTAAGAGGAGAAGGGCCGACGTGGTCTTCCTCCAGGAGACTCACTTTAGCTCGCGCAATAATCCAAAATTCCTAGACTCTCACTTCCGAAAGTTCTTCCTAGCATCAGGGGAGGAAAAAAAGAAAGGAGTAGCTATATTAATTCAGAATAACACCCCCTTCCAGGTTGAAAAGATTAAAAGGGACCCTAAGGGGAGGTACTTAGTACTGATCGGGCTCCTTAAGCAGGTCAGAATAACGTTGGCATGTATATATGCGCCTAGCGAAGGACAACCAGACTTCTATAACGCATTCTTCCAGAAACTACAGTTGTGGGCTGAGGGACATATAGTTCTGGGTGGCGACTTTAATACAGTCATGAACCCCACGGAAGATAGATCCACATCCCAGAAAACCATGAAGAGAGAGGGGAATATCTCACTACTGAAAGGTCTAAAACAAGTTGGCCTAGTGGATATCTGGAGAGAGCAGCACCAGGGTGACCGCAGTTACTCCTTTTACTCCCACCCCCATGACAGCTACAGTAGGATTGACCACTTCTTTGTGTCGAACAGAATGGTCCCACAAATTTCCGATACAAGCATACATGATATTACATGGTCGGACCATGCATCAATAGAGCTAAGATGCAATCAAATTGGATGTGCCAGACCAGGAGCAAACTGGAAGTTAAACGAATCGATAATTAAAATTCCGGATATACAGAAAAAAGTTAAATCCGAAATCTCTGAGTACTTTCGGATAAATACAGTAGTGGTAGTGTGGAGTCCCAATCGCTATTATGGGAGGCTCATAAAGCCACGATTCGGGGGGTATTAATCGGTATAGCTGCAAATAGGAAAAAGAAAAAGGAAGCCAAATTATCCCAGCTTTATCACAGGTTACATGAGCTCTCTATTCTACATAAACGGACAGGTAGAGATGATACTCTGAAGGAGTTGAAGGATGTTAGATTGAGCTAAACCTCCTCCTTACCTCCAGGGCTGAGAAAGACATGAGTTGGACACAGAGGAAGTTCTATGAGAAAGCTAATAAACCGGACACTATGCTAGCCACCAGACTCCGTAATCGGAAACCAAATTTTAATATTCAGTCTATTAAAACAGTAGGAGGCCAGAGTTCCTCAAATCCAAAAGTCATAGTAGGGGAGTTTGCGAAATTCTACGCACAGCTATATAATGGGGAGAAGGTGGTTCATAACGCTAGGACGAGTAGTAATCTACAGAAATTCCTGGCGGACGCAGCCTTGCCACAAGTGAACAGAATGGAGCGAGAGGCTCTACAACGCGACTTTACAAGGGAAGAATTAGAGGCGGTAGTAAAAAACTTAAAAGCGTCAAAGGCCCCAGGCCCGGATGGGTTCTCCAATTTGTATTATAAAAAATTTATCGGAGTTCTAGCCCCACACATGCTCCAGCTGTTTAATGGAGTATTAGCGGGAGAGCCCTTTCCGGGGCAGATGCTCCAGGCGTCGATTTCAGTAATCCATAAAGAGGATAAAGATCCCACTAGCTGCCAAAGTTACCGGCCAATATCATTAATTAACACAGATGTAAAAATCTACTCTAAATTACTGGCCAATAGATTAAATGTAATCCTGCCGAGGCTCATCCACCCGGATCAAGTTGGCTTCATTAGAAGTAGACAAGCGGCCGACAACACTAGAAGAATTGTGGATATAATAGACTTTATAGGAGCCAACGAGATTCGGAGTATAGCCCTAAGCTTAGATGCGGAAAAAGCCTTTGACAGGATTGATTGGCCATACTTGGAGTCCACGCTTGGAGCGTTTGGGTTTGGAAGCATATTCCAACAGGCTGTTAAGGCATTATACACTGCACCATCAGCCAGGGTGGTCCACCAGGGATTCCCCTCTGAACTATTTCCAATTAAAAGTGGTACGAGACAGGGATGCCCGCTTTCGCCCCTGCTATTCGCCTTATGCATCGAACCACTCGCAGCACAAATTCGGAGTAGCGCTGATATCTCTGGGAAATCAGAGTGTAGGGAAGCAAGGAGCACAGCTGAAGTAGAAAACTGCAGGTAGAGTCCTGTAGAAAAAATGAATAAGGGGCACAACTCCGTGCTAAAACTGAGGGTGATTTATTGGATAATTGCACAGGGACAGAAACACAGCCCACAGTGTGGGCTGTGTTTCTGTCCCTGTGCAATTATCCAATAAATCACCCTCAGTTTTAGCACGGAGTTGTGCCCCTTATTCATTTTTTCTACAGGACTCTACCTGCAGTTTTCTACTTCAGCTGTGCTCCTTGCTTCCCTACACTCTGATTTCCCTGATCAGGATTGCACGCAGTGGAACTTCGCCTGGATGGATTTCGTATTCCTATACACTCAATGGAAAGGTAATGGGCAGTAGCCCTCATTCTATGTTACCTTGGTCCCTATTTAGGGAAGTGTATATGGTAAGGGGGGTAAGCAGGGTAAACCATATCTGCGGTAGTCGCGCTGACTGACCGCTAGGTCCCATGTTCATGTCCCCCCTTAACCTAGTATTATATAATTGCTGGAATTATTTATGGAAGTTCCTAACTACCTATATGCTGTAATACAGTTTGTGAGTCTATACACTTGTATGAGCGTCAATCTCTACGTTTATACATACTGATATCTCTGGGGTACAGATCCACTCGCAGGAGCACAAAGTGGCCCTGTACGCGGATGATATTATTCTAACCCTTACCAAGCCGCTCATCTCGCTACCCAATCTGTTCGAGCTTCTAGAGCGTTTTGCCCAGATCTCTGGCTTTAAAATCAATCAATCTAAATCAGAGGCCCTAAGCTTATACATGCCAAGGGAAATGGAGAAGCTGATAGAACTCAATTTTGAGTTTAGATGGCGTGCTTCTTCCATGAAATAACTAGGAGTGCATATCACAAAAAAGACAAGCTCCTTATATTCTGCAAACTATCCAAACTGCTGAGGACTCTCAAAAAAGAGCTACAGGATTGGAAGGCATATGGTATTTCTTGGTTGGGGAGGATCTATAGTGTCAAGATGAATATCCTTCCCCGAATTTTATATCTGTTCCAAACTCTCCCGATTGCCGTGGTTAGAGCAAACATTACAGGGCTCCAAAAAGCAATTTCTCAATTTATTTGGAATGGTAAAAAACCACGGATTAAAGTAAAAATGATGCAGAAAAATAAGGAAGCTGGTGGCCTGGCGGTTCCGAGCGTTATATCCTACTACAAAGCGGCACAATTGTGCCAAATCACGCAGTGGCATAGTGACCCGGGGCTCAGGAGGTGGGTGGCGTTGGAGAGGGAGGTGTGCGCCCCGCTGGAGCTCAGGGATCTGATCTGGTACCCGAGGACACGGGTGAAGGATATACTCATTCCGCTGACCTCTGTGCTCAACTCACTCTCGGTCTGGGAGGCTTCTAAAGGTAATCGCTCTGTAACCTCCAAACACACACTGATGGCACCTTTATACGGCAATCCGGACTTTGCTCCTGGGCTGGCAGACAAAAGTTTCCCGCTCTGGCGGAAATTGGGGATTAGTCGACTGAAGGACCTTGAGGATAAAGGCAAGATCAAATCCTTTGAACTATTACAGTCGGAAAAGGACATACCTAACACTGATTTTATGAGGTACCTCCAGGTCCGGGCATTCTACAACGCACACCCGGTGAGACCACCGTTGACTAATTTCGAACAGCTCTGCGTGCGCGGGGCAGACACGCGGGGACTGATCTCTGCCTTATACAGAGAGGTGGTGAATACTGACTCGGACAGGACAGTCAAACCCCGCTTTATGGTACAATGGGAGGAGGATCTCCAGGGTCAACTAGAGGACGAGGACTGGGCTGCGGTGTTCAAAGCCGCAGCTTCTAGCTCCATATGCACGACATTGAAGGAGAACTCATATAAGGTATTACTACGTTGGTATCTCACCCCAGTTAGATTAGCAAAATTTATCCGGGGATCTTCCCCGCTCTGCCCCAGACAGTGCGGGGAACAAGGGGATCTGGTTCACATGCTGTGGTCTTGCCCGAAAATAGTGCCGGTCTGGACCCAGATCCGAGATTGGCTGCAGAGGATCTTTTTGGGGCTCAAAATTCAGCTGGACCCGTGGCTATTTTTATTAGGTAAACCTACAAATGAGGTATCTAGATCGGGTAACAAGCTGATAGCACATTTTGCTACCGCTATGAGGTGTGAGACCGCAGCACTGTGGAATCAGAATGCGATTCCTTCTATAGATAAAATCAGAAATAGAATTTGGTTCATTTGCAGAATGGAGAAGTTAACGAGTTTAGTTAACGATTCGGCCGATAAATTCGAAAAAGTCTGGTCATTATGGTTGGCCCAGACTGATATCCAGGGGATGAATGAGGCCACAATATGGCTCTGATAGTTGAAGGTGAGTTCTCCTTGGATGGAGGGTCGGGAGCTAGACTGGACGATCTGACAGTAGGGCTCCCCCAGGGTTATAGCATTATTCCGATTCGATGGACGCAGAAAATCTGATGTGATCCGGAATCAGGGCCCCCTGAAAGGTGGACTAGAGTAGAGCAACTGCAGTGGTGGTGCAGGACTCCTGAGAAACAATTGGAAAGCGATTCTTCTACGCCGTTCCCCCTTCCCTACCCATCCCCCCCGCCATCCCGTCCCTTTCTCTTTCTCCCTAAATGTTGTTGGTCTGTCTTTGTCTTGTCCTGTGGTCCCCCCAACGTACGTCCGTTCTTCGTAAGTTGTCCCTGCAAGTTTGGTGTATACCTGAAACAATTAGCAATATCCTGTATTCTACTGTCTGTATGCACAAAAAACTAATAAAAACAAAGTTGAAAAAAAAAATGATCCTATTGTGGGTTCTGGGGGACTGGAGCTGAGAACCACTGGTCTAGAGCAGAGGTTCCCTACTCCATTCCTCAAGGAGCACTAACAGTGCAGGTTCTAAGGATACCTCTGCATGAGCACGGGTGGTTCAGTCAAAATGATTGGGCCTCCTTATTCTAATGAGAAGATAACCTTAAAACCTGCACTGTTAGTGGTCCTTGAGGACTGGAGTTGGGAACCTCTGGTCTAGAGAACATTGGGACAAAAATTGCAATATACCCTGAAAGTTCCCAGGCTACGAGGAACCAGGTATATAGGGTACTGTAGAGATATGCTTTTATTCCATGCATAATCTGATTCCATGGAACCTCACTAACCGTTCCAACTCTCTGCCAAGCATAATACCTCCTGTACATGAGGACCCCGACCCCTGAGAGGGTGAATTGAGATCAATTGTTGCTTTATTTTGTGCTGATGATCGTTTGTGAATGTTTAATAAAAGTTCTTGTAGCGTAAGTCCCTGGCATCCATTTCTTCCGGTCATCAACCCCAGAAACTGCAAATATTCACATTGTTCTGAGGGAATGTTTTTTTCTGATGTAAGCCCTATAGCTGGGAGGGTGTTACAGTTACAACATAGTTATTTATTGAATTACCCCCATGATTAGATCACTATTTAATTTTTTTATAAGATGTTTAAATAATGTGTTATCAACAATTAGCACAATCCTCATTTTTAATACAAATAATAGTCATATTGTTTATTATTTAAAAAACCTAGTGTTGTTTATTTACCTAAGTGTGTCTCTGATTATAGTTTTAACATCATATGTAGTTTTTTTTGTTTAAGCCTCAGTAAGCACGAGATCACCATTAATATCTAACCAGAAAAATCTCTTCATACATTTGAAGCCCTTTACAGATGATCTCACATCTATTATTGTCCGACTGATCAATTATTCATAATGATTGTAACTCTGCAGCATAAAACCTGAAATAAATGGGCTAAGAGTAGAGTGCCACCGGAGCATGCACGAGACAGCTTTATTCTATCAATAAATCATGGCACCAGAGCACGAGGCTGACAACTTCCTGCATGGGAGCCGGAAATAGCAGTGTTGTTCAGCAGTATAATCCCACTCTAAGTATGTGAGCAGACGTCTAGTCTGTAAATCGGTGCGACAGAAAACAATCAACAGGAGGATATTGTCATGAAATCTTCTTAATATCCCTTTAATAGTGAGCAGTTCGTGTTAATCCTTGGGGTATGATACAATGTATATTGCTCAAGCAAAATAAGTGCAGATGATATTTATAGCATTGAACGCCTAGAGCTCAGTGTATAGTAGTTGCCTAATTTGTAGGCTAATCAAAGTGGGATTTATGGGATACTAGGGGGGGCACAACAACCCAAGGGTAAAGTGCTCCCCTTTTCACCACCCCACTGAGATACACTACTTAGAGCAAATAGGCTATGCAGATGTATCTACTACAGGGAAGACTCCAGGACTGACTCACTGTTTTTTTGTGATGTCTCTCCTAGTCACACAATAAATTCGTTTTTTAATACTGTGTGCCATATTTGCCTGCCAAACATCCTGTCTGCTGTGCTCCACCTACTCCTCCCATGAGGCCATTCCTTCCTGTAATCCCACTCTAACTTTGGAGTTCTCAAAGCGTGGTGAAAGAAACTACATCTAACGAACCCATTACTTCTCCTAACAACTCCAAAGACATCGGTTATGTCTTGTCCTTGGTCGTGCCCTTTCTCCACCAATTCTTCACCGTTCGGGTAATCAAAAAAATTGTCAAGACCCTTCTTTCCAATAGTAAAAAAATGATATCCCCCCCCCCAACCGTTTGTCCACCGAATTTGTTGACGCACCCCAATCTATTAATGCAACAGAAAGCTGCCATCATGCCCACTCACAACTTCCCTATGCCCTTTAACCTAACTCTACTAAAACCCTCACCATTCCTCCCATAAGCAGTCCAGGTCGCTGGAGCCAGGGATTCCTTCACCCATCTCAAGGCTCTTCCAAACCATTGCACCACAGATGATCTTGGCCCACGCTCCCCTCTGCCTCTCCCGGAATCAGGTACCTGAACACATAAACCTTAAAATGAGATGATAGTTCAGCAATAAAATTCTCTATCCTCAGTTATTATGTGTACAGGGGAGGGAGCGGCATAGTGGGAGGCGGGTTGGTGAGAGACTGGGAGAGGGAGAGGTGGGTGAGAGGGAGAGTGAGGTGGGTGAGAGAGGTGGGTGGGGTTGGGAAAAGTGGGTGTGAGAGAGAGAGGGAGGAGGGTGACAAGTGAGAGAGAGAGGTGGGTGAGGGAGGTGAGTGGAAGAGGGGGTTGGGTGGGAGACGGATAGGGGTTGGGTGAGAGAATTGTGGAGGGGGTGGGTGAGAGGGAGGTAGGGGAGGGTGAGAGGGATGTGTGGAAGGGGAGAGAGGGAAGTGGGTGAGAGATAGGTGGGTGAGAGTTGAGAAGGAGGTGGGTGAGAGGAGAGAGGGAGGAGAGAGGGAGAGCAAGAGGGGGTTGGTGGGAGAGGGGGTTGGGTGAGAGAAAGGTGGAGAGGGTGGGTGAGAGGTGGTGATCAAAGAGAGAGGTAGGGGAGGGGTGAGAGAGAGAGATATATAGAGAGAGAGAGGTGGGGGTGAGAGAGATATAGTGGTGGGGGTGAGAGAGAGGTGGGGGCCTCACAAGGCCAACTTCTATAACCGGCTGGCCAGACCCTCCACATCCACCTTGCCCAGGACACTTGCTCATGCTCACTCCTGTTGGCAGCCCTGTCTATCTCACAGCTGGGCTATAGACAAGTGCTGACAGCTGTTTTCCTCTGTAGAGTCAGTTGGCACTGAGGTCATTTGTGAATCATACTCTCTATTCTGTGTGACAGTGATAATTATCCTGCTGCATGATTGTTTCATTTAGAGAAACACCATGGTTTATCATATTTATATCACTCATCACAAAACATGTTGCCAGTGCAGGGCCAGAGGCATGCGTATCTCTATTTCATTGTACAGTACACAGTATATTCAGATGTGATGGTACCAGCCATACTGAAGGTGTAACACTGCTTATTTTCCTAACCTGGAATATAAGAAGATTTACCCCAATAATTAACCCTTGTACTGCCAGATGTGACTGCAACATTGTTGTGGTCATTTTAATTTGGACACAGTACTATTTTTGAAGTCACTTCGAAGCCTCCGGGGTCAGTAATGCATTCGCCCCTCTGGTAGTAAATGGGTTAAAAGGTGCCATCCCACCAGAAGTAACCAATATTAAAGCAGTAATTCCCCCACAAGCCTAAACAAGTTTAACTTAGTATGTTTTTATCCTGCTACCTAAGCATGCACTTCTCTTAAATAAACAAAAATATATAATATTTTTAGTGCTAAAAATCATGATTTTCTTATTATCAGGTACCTGATTCCGGGAGAGGAAGAGGGGAGCGTGGGCCAAGATCATCTGTGGTGCAATGGTTTGGAAGAGCCTTGAGATGGGTGAAGGAATCCCTGGCTCCAGCTGTCAAGAGAGAGGGAATTTGGCCCGGGATTAAAGGGGTTACATCCCATTTGGCCCCCCCTCTACTCTCACCTGGGTAGCAAAGGGTTAACTGGACTGAGGTCTAGCAATGTGTTTTTTTACCTTGCTTCAGTATCCAAATGTTTATTCCCCTGTAAAAATGTATTGTTTCTGTTCCCGTGTCTGCACCACACAAACACTGGGATCCATCCGGGAGGGCAAGGGTTAATAGTTGAATAGTGATTATAGCCCTTTGTTTAAGTTACCCTCAAAGATGCCTGCCTACTAAATGCAAATGGTAAGTAGAGCTACCAAATGTTTAGGAAGCAGACCCCTGATCAAAGGCTCAGCCACTCTACCTGTTTGCAGGAAGCTGGAGTGGTTTGTGAGTGTTATAACTCACACTTACAAACCATAGTATCCTGCCCGACACCCCTGATTTAGGAGTGGGGCTATAGAATGATTGACCTTATTAAATATAAAAATATTATGAGATGTCCTCGGCTGAACGTGCTAAAAGCTACATATGTGTATTCGTGGGACTGATTCGCACATAAGGATTACAGACACCTGATGTTTAGCCGGTCCTAAGAGACAGATATTAATATCTCTCTTAATTTTAGTATTACACGGTAATATTTAGTCTCATTGGGAGCGTCATGCGTGACGGAATGTATTAATATGTCTCGCGTGCCAGTAAGTACACTGAACTGAAGTTATGAAGTTATTTACAGTGTATATGGGATTTTGGATCTGCTCTGAAAATGCAGACCCCCATCTGCTATGCTAATAGGGCAGGGAGAGAATCCTGCAAGAATTAGCATAGCCCAGTGATCAAAAGGTAACTGCCCTAATTGTTTATACTGGGGGCAGGAACCAAGGAACTGAGTGTTTTTAAGTGTGATACTTCACACTTACAATGGAAGCCAAAATCTGCTTCAAAGAGATTTTTTCTAGCCAACTCGGCATCTAGGGTTAAGAGATGGGTTTCAAAATGGTATTTAAACCAGAGTCAGCCCTTACTCAAATGTCTTCATGTATGATCTTCATGTATTGCTATGATGTCAACATCTGAACCTAAATTATGGAAGAAAAGGTCCATCCTGTATCCTGATGGCTTTCTTGTCCTAAGCTTTAAGTAAGTGTCATATTTTGTCTGTTATTTGTATATCTCGTGTGTTCACCTTTTTCAAGGAATAAATTATATTTTATCATATTTAAGTCTCGTTCAGTTCAACCCAGTTATATCTTTGGTGGTGTGTTATTCATAGCCTGTCATTAATAAAACTGGTGGCAGCGGCGGGATTGAACTGGACCTAAATTACAGTGTTCTGAGGGACTCTGTAATATAGTGGGAACTCAAGCGTAATTGCGAGTTCCTGGGACTAAAGATATTGAACACACAGTGTACAACATATAACACAAGATATGGCACCTCCTCACTGTTCCCCTACTTGTGAGAAGCATTGCCTCCAGAACCAAAGTGCTGGCCATCCATGTGACTGGAGCCGGGCACCGAGACCGGAGGAGTGCATCAAGTCGGCGCGGGGATCAGCAGCCGGCAAGGCTGAGAGAGAGGCAGCGATCGGTGAGCATGAAACCCGGCTGGCTGAGCAAAGATCCACAGCTTCAGCCGCTGTAACCATCCAACCACCCGGGGTGCAGGGAAGGGACCCAGCTCCGGGACAGCAGAAACTTGTGGAGGGAGCGGGTGGTCTCGGAGATCATGGAAGTCTTGCACCAGGAGAGGTAACGGCCGTTGCGGCGGCCCGTCCATTTTCCCTGAAAGAGCTAGCACTGGTGTGTGCGTTGGGCAAGACGTGGTTCTCAGCGAAGTGGACCCAGTTCACGGCGTTGGTGCCGCACCGACCCGCTAACCCCCTCCCAGAACCCGGCGCTCGAGCAACTCCGCTCTGGACTCGGTGGCCCCTTGCTGGGGGTAGTCCACCAGCGGCGGAGAAGCTCCGGAATGAGCCCGGCGCGCCAGCAACTCCGCTGTGGACTCCATTGCCCCTTGCGAGTGGTAGTCCACCGGCAGCAGAGAAGCTCCGGCAGGCGCTGCGGCACTGCCAACAAATGGGCCACAATAATGCCCGGTGCCCGAACCATATGCGGTCAGGCAAAGAAGCCCCTTAGGGCCAGCGCTCACGAGCTGCGGAAAAGATGACCCAGTTAGCGGTATCCTCTGATGGCTCCCGCCCAGCCGGGGCGACAACCCTCCTCGGGACGTCTCCTGGAGAACCTGGACGGGCTGCATCGGCAACAGTGGTGGAGAGCGGCGGCCATCCATCAGCTACCCGGGGCTCGCCCATGGCGGCGACGGCAGCGGAAGAGCCGCGATTCCGGCAAAGTGCCGGAGCCCTTTCTGAATGGGGGGAGGGACCGGGATTGCAGGAGGGGGTTATTTTACCTGGTTTGGCGGGAGCCGTGTTACTCCACAAAGACCTGGGACCCTTGTCCTGCACCGTTTTACCTGTACCAAGCCCGGGCGCTGTTGCGGCAGTGGCCCGTTGCTGCCCGGCCCAGATGATGCCGGCGGCGGCCACTCCAGTCCCCCTGCAATCGGGACCAATGAAGGTGGCGGTCTCTGCGGGGACCAGCGAGGTAAGCCAGACCAAGTCGCAGACTGATTCTGACTTATTTTTTCCTATGACTGTACCCTGTTGTTTCACTATAGGGGTGACCGGGGGGTGGCAGGAGATAGGGGTACCAGGGGAGGGGAAGGAAGGGCAGCTTGTAGGCCAGCCAGGCTTTCCCAGTACCCTGGCGGAGCAGCAAGGGGACTCTCAGTTAAGAGCCCCACTGTTGCAGCCTTGCTATGGGCTGGAGGTATCAGGGGTTGTGGCAAAGTTAGACCACCCCCAGATTACCTGCCAGCCAGGAGCTAAGGTGGGTGCATCTGCACCAGCAACTCTGAGCTCATCCCCGGTAATGGGGAGGCAGTGTCAGGGAGATGGCCTCACTCAGGTGTCCCTAGGATCCAGGTTAGGATTAGCTATGGAGAAGCGGAGTGAGGAGAGGCTGCAGGTAGGTAGCCAGCATCAGATCTCAGTGAGAGAAGATGGGCTAGAGTAGCCAGGGAGGGAAAGCATCAGGTATGGTAGCTAGAGTTCCCCATTACCCTTGCAGAGCCTCAGGGGGTTTCTCAGATCAGCAACCCCCTGTTGCAGCCTAGCTATGGGCTGGGCGTATCATGGGCAGTGGCCAGCTTGTGCCACCCCAGGGATACCTGCCAGCCATGAGCTAAGGCGGTTGCATCTGGAGAGGTGCCTCTGAGCTCATCCCTGGTAAGGGGGAGACAAGGTCAGGGAGGTAGGTGCACTCAGGTAGTTCCAGGGTCTGGGTTAGGATTGCCCAGGGGGGAGAGAAGTGCAGGTGGGCTGCAGGGAGGTAAGCAGCAGGAGTCATCAGCCGGGGCTGAGGGGCTGGACCTAGGGGAGGCTAGGCAGCGAGACACTGTGGAGCAGGGGGAGATAGGAGGTCAGTGGGGTGTCAGGCAGCTGGCAGAAGCTAGGGATGGGCTAGGTAGGCAGGAGGTCCCTTGTTCTGACCGGCCAGGAGTGACCCCCCTTACAGATTCCCCAGGGTTCCCAGAGGAGGGGCTGTGGGTAGATAGGCAGCCAGGGAGGCGAGTCAAGGGTATAGCGGAGTAGCTACAGGTGGGCACAGGTCCAGGGCAGTTAGGGTCCCTACAGGATAGTGACATAGCTCTTTCCCAGACTTGGTTGACAGGAAAGCAACGGTCTGTGCTTGATAGCTGGTCTCCTGCTGGTGCAGAGACATGCCAGTCTCTGGGCAGTGTGCAGCCTGGTGTGCATAGGGGCCCCTTCACCATGGACTTGGTTCACCAGGCACTGGGTGGGGGGCAGGGGGAGGCAAAGGAGAATGCCCGGCGGCCACAGTGGAGCCCTGCTCAGCAGGATCTGGACTTCACTGTCCACTGTGGCCAGGACAATGTACTGGACAATGTCGGAGGACAATTTTGCCAGGCCAATCCCTCAGGACTTATTGAGTGCTTCAAGGATGCCAGTGGTGTCCCAGTGCCAGGGAAGGCAGCTGGGGCACCAGGCACTCCTTGAGCAGGGGAGGTGTCAAGAGAGAGGGGATTTGGCCCGGGATTAAAGGGGTTTCACCCCATTTGGCCACCCTCTACTCTCACCTGGGAAGCAAGGGGTTAACTGGACTGGGGTCCAGTAATGTGTTTTTGCCTTGCTTCAGCCATCCAACTTTTTATTCCCCTGTATAAATGTATTGTTTCTGGGCCAGTGTCTGCACCACACACACACTGGGGCTTAAGGGGTTAATGAGCTGCAGTTTAGGAAAATACATTAGGATGCGTGGTGTCTTTTCAGAAATCTCTGGGCTTCAAAAGGCTTGATTGAAGTTGGGTGTGAAAAGTACAGAGGGGGTTTGTTGTATGTTAACACATCTGGCTGGTAGAGACAGCTAGGACCCGGGCAGGGGCATTGGGTGTGAAATATAGCACCGGTGACAAATGTTCACTACACACAGCCCAGCTTCAAAAGATTTCTTGATGGGGCCAGGGGTGCGGTTACGCAAGGAGATCTCAGAATGAGTGACCTTATTAAATATAAGAATATTATGAGATGTCCTCGGCTGAATATGCTAAGAGTTACCTATGTGTAACCGGGGGACCGAGCCGCAAATAATGATTACAGACACATGATGTCTCGCCGGTACTAAGAGACAGATATTAATATCTCTCTTAATTTTAATATTACACGGTAATATTTAGTCTTATTGGGAGCGTCGTGCGTGCCGGAATGTATTAATATATTCGCGTGCCAGTAAGTACTACTGAACCGAAGTTATGAAGTTATTTAGATAGGAAAAGCAGTTTTTAAACGTCCTTGGGTGGGAGGAGTTTTACTCTGAGGAAAACTGTCAACTTCACCACTGATTTATGAGAAGGGCTGGGTTTAGGTTGTGTTCAATGGGAAATAATTATATAAGAACCAAGCTCAGCCTATGGCTATTGTCCTTCATGTCTTTCGTGTCTTTGTCATTTTCAAGATTGCTGTATGAACTGCCAGTCAAGATATGACTGTTTCATCATTCCATCTTGTGAGTGTCCATATTGTGTCTGTTATTTGTATAATCTCGTGTAGCCCTTTTTGTGAACCGGCCGACCCACCCAAACTCACATTGGCCCCTCGTGGTCTAACCGGTCCCTTTCCCTGCAACACACCTGCTCTAAAGGACTACTGGTACTGCATAACCTGTGTGGCTCCAGGAGATCTGAGCCTCCGCTAGCTGGGAGCCTGGGGAAACCCTTAACGTTACCTGGTGCAGCGCCTCCACTTACCCTGGATCCCCCGTTAGGAAAGATAGCCCTGAGTAAGAAATACCATAACACACGTAGATATAAAACAATAGCTAACACTTTACTTAATAACACATAACACAGTACATAACATCATAACATAACCGGATGCTCTATCCGCATCACCTCAGCCCAATGTCTGGTATTCCCCACCCAGTGTCCTGTGATCACCCCACACCCAATGTCCCGCAATCCTGCGAAAGGTCGTGGGTGACTGCGCAGTCACTATGTTAAGCTAGGGCCCAGTTGGTGCACTTTATAATATTGAAGATACCTTCCAAGCACTCCGATGCTCGGGACCGCAACTCTCTTCTAAAAGGGTCAGACGTCCGTCTGATCCTTTCCAGGTACTCTGCCGGTGGACCCCAACGAGGGTCCCACCGCTTCACGGGAACTGCAACCGGATCACGGCAACACCAACCGCATGGGAACAGCAACCGCCGCTATCCCTATCACTGACTACTGCTAGAGTGACAGCAACCCTAACCTAGGGCCTGTACCTGAAGAACCGCAACATGGGATGGCTTGGGGAAAACTCCTAGGGCCTGTGGACAATAACCTGCCCCCCTTCCCCCAGCTACCCAGTCCTAACGTAACTAACAACTAGCTATTAACTAGCTACTCCCAAAGCACCTGCAGCTGACACACCGCTCACACTGTCAGCCTGCAGGGATCCACGCTTCACACACACTGCACGCACTGTGCCCAGCACATACAGCGACACTACTCACAGGCAGCTGCAATCACACACAGCCCCTGGATCCCGCAGCAACCCCACTGCTAGCACACTGTGCCTCTTTGACAGTGCCCACAGCTCTCTCCGCTGCGACACTGCCAAACCAGCACCTTCCACACTCAAGGGTCACCTCCCTAGCTAAGGCGTCCCTCTTCAGTTACCCCCTGCCCTTTACCCGGGAATTGGGGCCTGCCTGGGAATCTAGGGAGGACCCTTACCTGATGCAGGAGCCACGCGCTCCCTGCACCCTTCCTACACCTTCCTTCTCCTCTGCCTGACTGACTGTTGCAAAGCCCGGGAAATGTATCTATATTCCCGGGCTGAGCTTCCTCCAGCCCTATTGGCTACACTCAGGCACCTGATGCCTGTCTCCCTAAGCCTCCTGGGAATTGTAGTTCCCAGGGGCTGCCTAAAGCATTGGGGCCGCGTGCGCGCTTCCCTTGCGCATGCGCGAACCCCTAATGGCCGCCTCACTCTCTCTCCTACCTTCCCTACTCTCGCGCGATCTCTGTGGGGCCTTCCCTGCGCTTGCCGCCTACTGCGCATGCGCGAGACTCCCCGTAATGGCGGCGCACTCTCTACAAGCCGCCGAGCCGGTGGCAACGCGATCGCGGCCCTAGCGACGGCCCGATCGCGTCCCCGGCAACCACAAGCGCGATCTGCTCCCTGCACTGGCCTCCACCCTCGCGAAGTGCCGGCGGGTCCGTCAAGGCCTCCGGCGGCACCCGCTACCGCACGGCACTCGCGGAGGGGGGCCAGAAAGAGAAAATTTACCTCAGGGCTACATTCTCCCCTTCGCAGAATCCCAACGCCCTCACTTGGGTAGCAACCATGCAGTGGATTACACAATGAAAAATGCATAGTAAACCGTACATCATACATAAGCATTTTCCCGTTCGTACCCAACATCCCCGCATGGATACCCGAGGCCAGCTGAGTTTCAGATTGGAGTGCCCCTAGCAGACTGGGTGAGGGTATCCCACCTTGACTCCTGTGAGTCTTTTGGAACTCAAGACCTGTCCCTTGCACCAACCCACCTTCTCCCCCTCGCAGAAAAAATAGTAAGGGGTCCTGGGTATTGACCCTTTCCGGTTCCTCCGGTCTCGTCTCACGGGAGACAGGGAGGTTCAGTCTCTTTCCTCGGTCCACCACATGGCGAACATAGCGCTCCATCGCGCACCTGGGAGAGGCCACAACTACCAGAGTGGTCTCAACAGAGTCTTTGTCTTTGTCAGCAATCCCTTTAACAGTGACTTCTTCCGCGGACGGCACCACTTCTTCGGGTAGGCCCAGGTCTTGAGAAGGCCAAGTTTGGAGACTCCTCGTGCAGGAGTATGTGTCACTCCGGTCCGCTACACCGGATACCTTCATGAGGTCGGATTCGTTCCACGATCTGCAGAGATCTTCTGGGGGAGACACTTCCACCAGGACGCGATGACGGGGTGAGCCCATCGCCCGGGTGACCCTACCTTTGGAGTCACCAGGCTCCACGATCACCGGGGAGCTCACACCCGACACCCCTGGGGCAGTCAACTTACCCCGGTCGGTATTGGCAGGTACTGATCCCACGCCTGGGACCGCTGGTACCTCGGTGGTAGGCCGGACTGGCCGTTGCAGGGCACACGGGCCCACATCATGGTCTGGATCAGTTGAGACGGTCGCTTCGGTGACCTCACTGGAGTGGTCCGCCGGCAGGCGCATCACCACGCTCGGTGGGTCGCTAGAATCATCGCACATGGGCGGGGGTACAAGCACCTTACCCTGGCCGTCCGGAATCTGTGGTTCTGGTCTCGGTGGTTCCTGCTCGGGAACCGGGTCTGGAACCGACATCTGGGGTTCCGACATCTGGAGCTCCGCCTTCAGCGGCTCTGGCTCAGCATCTAGAAAGTTAATTTGGGCACACTGGCCCTCCACCACCTCCATGGCTAAAGTGGACAAATCAGTAGCGGCTTCACCCACCTCGGTAGCACCATCAGGCGCCTCTTCCTCCGCAGGTTCCGCCATCAGAAGTTCCTGCTCCTCCACTTGCACGTCCCCTTTGAGAGGGTCTGCAACAGTGGTCTGGACACACGGGTCCCAGCGGCCTCTGGAAGTAGAACAGACTGGGGACACGCATCACTTACTTCAGGAAAGAGGTCCGGTTCCTCCTCTTCTTCATCGGCTGGTTCCGCCGCCTGGGGCAGGATAGGCTGTAGGAACCAGGCCCCGCAACACTCACATTGAGGCCCCCACTCCAGTACCTCCCTAGGACAGTCACAATTTGGCATAAAACACTGGATACCCAGTTCTCCATCCAACTCGATGTCCTTGAAGTCGAGCGGTAACTGCGACAGGACTGCTCCCGAGGCATGGGCTTTTTGCAGGCAGGGACACGCTAGCACAACTTCATCTAGTCCTGTCGCTCGCCAGGGCATATACACATTGGGGTGTAACCCCTGGCAGTCTATTTCCTTCTCAGGGGAAGTCACTCCATTTCTACAACAGTGTCCCCTCCCACTGGCCGTTCTGTAGGCTGCGGCAGTTTGGGTTGCAGGGTCGGTACCGTGCAGTAGCCACATACACGCCCCCAAGCCAAATTACAAGACGAGCAGTCACCTTGGTTACAAAAACAGTCTAGGTACCCCTCCTCGTTCGCGTCTTCCAACCGCATTTTTACCATGCACGCCAAAACATTAAGGTCCATACTACCCCAGAGACTCAATGTTTGTATTGTACATGGACACAACAAAAAGGATACGCTCCCAGCCTTGGTCTGCCAGGATCCATACGACGGCGAGCAATTTTCTCTGTATCCAGTACTCTCTTTCATCGAGTGCTGCGAGCTCTGTACTGAGTCACTCACAGTGTGGGGGCGGGGCTCGGGTTTTCCCGCCAGTCCTGGATGACTGTTGGCAACATTTTCCCGCGGGGTCGGGAACTTAGCACGTGGCTTCCTCCGCCTTGAGGGCTTCCCCATGGCGGAACAAAAATAGGACACAAATTTAGAAAAACATGTACAGGGCACCCCAGGTCTGATATCTCAGCAGAGCCTCCAAATGTAGCCCTTTTTGTGAACCGGCCGACCCACCCAATCTCACATTGGCCCCTCGTGGTCTAACCGGTCCCTTTCCCTGCAACACACCTGCTCTAAAGGACTACTGGTACTGCATAACCTGTGTGGCTCCAGGAGATCTGAGCCTCCGCTAGCTGGGAGCCTGGGGAAACCCTTAACGTTACCTGGTGCAGCGCCTCCACTTACCCAGGATCCCCCGTTAGGAAAGATAGCCCTGAGTAAGAAATACCATAACACACGTAGATATAAAACAATAGCTAACACTTTACTTAATAACACATAACACAGTACATAACATCATAACATAACCGGATGCTCTATCCGCATCACCTCAGCCCAATGTCTGGTATTCCCCACCCAGTGTCCTGTGATCACCCCACACCCAATGTCCCGCAATCCTGCGAAAGGTCGTGGGTGACTGCGCAGTCACTATGTTAAGCTAGGGCCCAGTTGGTACACTTTATAATATTGAAGATACCTTCCGAGCACTCCGATGCTCGGGACCGCAACTCTCTTCTAAAAGGGTCAGACGTCCGTCTGATCCTTTCCAGGTACTCTGCCGGTGGACCCCAACGAGGGTCCCACCGCTTCACGGGAACTGCAACCGGATCACGGCAACACCAACCGCATGGGAACAGCAACCGCCGCTATCCCTATCACTGACTACTGCTAGAGTGACAGCAACCCTAACCTAGGGCCTGTCCCTGAAGAACCGCAACCTGGGATGGCTTGGGGAAAACTCCTAGGGCCTGTGGACAATAACCTGCCCCCCTTCCCCCAGCTACCCAGTCCTAACTGTAACTAACAACTAGCTATTAACTAGCTACTCCCAAAGCACCTGCAGCTGACACACCGCTCACACTGTCAGCCTGCAGGGATCCACGCTTCACACACACTGCACGCACTGTGCCCAGCACATACAGCGACACTACTCACAGGCAGCTGCAATCACACACAGCCCCTGGATCCCGCAGCAACCCCACTGCTAGCACACCGTGCCTCTTTGACAGTGCCCACAGCTCTCTCCGCTGCGACACTGCCAAACCAGCACCTTCCACACTCAAGGGTCACCTCCCTAGCTAAGGCGTCCCTCTTCAGTTACCCCCTGCCCTTTACCCGGGAATTGGGGCCTGCCTGGGAATCTAGGGAGGACCCTTACCTGATGCAGGAGCCACGCGCTCCCTGCACCCTTCCTACACCTTCCTTCTCCTCTGCCTGACTGACTGTTGCAAAGCCCGGGAAATGTATCTATATTCCCGGGCTGAGCTTCCTCCAGCCCTATTGGCTACACTCAGGCACCTGATGCCTGTCTCCCTAAGCCTCCTGGGAATTGTAGTTCCCAGGGGCTGCCTAAAGCATTGGGGCCGCGTGCGCGCTTCCCTTGCGCATGCGCGAACCCCTAATGGCCGCCTCACTCTCTCTCCTACCTTCCCTACTCTCGCGCGATCTCTCTGGGGCCTTCCCTGCGCTTGCCGCCTACTGCGCATGCGCGAGACTCCCCGTAATGGCGGCGCACTCTCTACAAGCCGCCGAGCCGGTGGCAACGCGATCGCGGCCCTAGCGACGGCCCGATCACGTCCCCGGCAACCACAAGCGCGATCTGCTCCCTGCACTGGCCCCCACCCTCGCGAAGTGCCGGCGGGTCCGTCAAGGCCTCCGGCGGCAGCCGCTACCGCACGGCACTCGCGGAGGGGGGCCAGAAAGAGAAAATTTACCTCGGGGCTACACTCGTGTTCACCTTTTTCAAGGAATAAATTAAATTTTATCATATCTAAGTCTCGTCCAGTTCAACCCAGTTATATTCTTGGTGGTGTATTATTTATAGCATGTCACAAAGCTCCCGTCACACCAGCGACCTGGACTGCTTATGGGAGTAACCTGTAGACTGCACTGGGGTCGGAATAGAACTCCATTTTAATCTCCCGGACACCTAATATTACAAAAGCTTATATCTCCTGAAAAGAACATCAGATTAAAAAAACAAACAAAAAAAAAAAAACAGTGTTAGAAAGGGGAAGAAGACATCAGCTTCACCCCAGGGACCCCCTTCTTTCCATCCATTATTAAAATGGGGAAGGACCCAGAAAGGGAAATGCTCTTTTAAATGGGGACTTTTTTCTGCATTAATATTTTGTTGAGCTAGAGATTGAAGATGTCAAATGAGTCCCATTTTCCGCTGCAATAGTCTGCCTTCTCATACACTGCAAGTCCCTATGGCAGCCAAATGAGTGAGATCTGTATTCTTAAAACCGAGTGCCAATACCATCCAATTAGAAAGCCTTAGGTGGTCATTTCCCCCCCCCCCCCCCCCCTCCCCGGAGTGGCTTCTTGGGCCATTTTTGGCTGAAAACAGTGTTTATAGAATAATGCGCTAACTCCACACCAGCAAGGTTTTTAAACAAAAATGCCACTTCAGATGTCCATTTATTAGTGGAGGTTTGTCAAGATCTTTGCAAAGGTCAAGGAGAGGACCGAAATGTTGATCTCCTACTAACACATTTATAATCCTTGTGTAGCCCCCCTCTTTGGTGACTACTATATCTGTAAAGGGGCTAATGCCTTAAGGGGTTAACTGGGTGGGATCCCTCAGTGTTCACTCCACTCCTTTTCTATACCATAACCAGTGATGTTATGATACGGAGCATACAGGGTATAAATAGATCCCCCTTATGTTCTAGAAGCAGGTCCTCCACAGTTATAACTGGTTCCTCACTGTGAGTCCTATAAATAGTTTTATGTGTGTATTTGAGTGTATTAAAATGTGTCCTGTCACCTGTTATTATTTGAAGTTAGGAAATATGCCCTGATCTAAGTAAGCGCCAGTAGTAAAGGGAACATGATTGTTCTCTCTATTGATAAGGATGCATCATGCTCTCTGATAGTTCTTAGCATAGTAACACCGGAGTATGTCTGGACCGGCCCAACCGGAAGGTTCCCTGCACATTCCTGATAGCATAGGTATGGAGGAAGTAGCACTACATAATAGCGGGTTGCTAATCCAGGAGCCCAAAGTGTATGCCTGAAAAGCCCAATCGACAAGTGGTGGGGCATTACAACAGATGTTGACAGACTTACTATTCTTGGTGCTGCAGAAAAACATGCTGAAGTCCGTGGCACCAAAAACAGTAAGGTTTGCGGCCCGGGAGGATTAACTCTGCGGGGTCCATGCTTCTGAATGGGACCCTGCAGCGTTAATTCTTCACTTGCGAGGTCTCATTCGAGAAGTAGGTCCCCCAACCCCCACAGAGAGGCTGCGGCCCCGCTGCCGCTGAGCTCGCTCATGCTTGGAGAGCGGTGATGTCACCAGCTCACCAAGCATGAGCGATCGCTGTCCTGCAACATTTTTAGAGCAGGAGCGGGGGGCGTGGCTACTACGGGAGGGGGTGTGTCATTGGATGTATAGGGGCTGTCTGTGTTTCTGTGTATATCTCTCTCTATATATATATCTCTCTATATATGCTCTTTCTCTCTCCCCCCTGCGCTCTCTCTCCCCCCCTGCACTCTCTCTCCCCTGCCCCCCCACCATCGCGCTCTCTCCCGGCCCCCCTCTCTCTCCCCTCTCTCTCACCCTTCTCCTCTCTCTCTATCTCCCTTCTCCCCCTCTCTCTTTCTCTCTCCCTTCTCCCCCCTCTCTCTTTCTCTCTCCCTTCTCCCCCCTCTCTTTTTCTCTCTCCCCATTCTCCCCCCTCTCTTTCTCTCTCCCTTCTCCCCCCACAACACCACTCCATTTGTACCCCCACCACCACACCGCAGCACTCCGTTTGCCCCCCCACCACACAGCAGCACCCGTTTGCCCCCCTCTGTCTGTTTGCCCCCCCTCTGTCCGTTTGCCCCCTTCTGTCCATTTGCCACCCCCCTCTGTCCGTTTGCCCCCCCTTCAGTCTTTTTGCCCCCCCCTCTGTCCATTTGCCCCCCTCTCAGTCCGTTTGCCCCCCCTCTTAGTCTGTTTGCCCCCCCCCCCTTTCCACTTCTCTCTGCTGAATTCAGTGTTTGTGTTGTGTGTGTGACAGGACAGTAAAACACGTCCTCTCACTTCCCATGTGTCAGAGCAGGGTCATCTCAGCACGAAAGTATCTCTCCCTTGTCTCCCCAAGCACAACGCTTGGGAGAGCGTGTGTGCACGTGCATGAGCGCGCGAGCACAGCGGGAGAGGGGATGTGCTGATCCACATTGAAGAAGATAAGCGCGCCAAGCACATAGCGAGCTCAGCGCCAGCGGGGACTCCGCCTAAATCCTCCCGGGCCGCTTACTGTTTTCTGGGCCGTGATCGCGCGTGGTGGCGGTGCTGTCCGGCAGCCCAACGTGATCACGGCACCGAAAACAGTACGTCTTACTACATCTGTAACTCTATTCAAGAGATGGACAATTTGACATTTACTATGCGTAGCAAGTTAAGTACTTCTCTGCGTAGGAGTGAGAGCTACCGGGGGATGAAGTATCAAAATATATTGTTTGCCACAAGTTTTCTGTCAAGTACCAAGTATGTTAATGTCTGTGGAGCGTTATTGACTGCACCTTTTTGCTTTATAAAAGTTCCTGGCGCCCATCCATCTAAGTCACGCCCAGCCTGTACTGACCCAGCACCCTGCAAAGGCCTGAGAGACTGAGCATTGCCATTGCATATTTACCTCCTTTAGAGCAAGGGGAGGAGGGTTGCACTTGTTTTATCCTCTAGATTGCCGGGTTTTTTTTAATCTTGCTGGATTGATTTCCACCCTGCTCGTGGCAGTCTACTGATGGTGTGTGAGTGCACCTTTTCCTGTTTACCGAAGTCCACACCAGGCAGACATGATATCTATTCAGGCCCTTTCCTGCTGTAACTCCCCTTCTACGAACACTTACAATGTATGATTCTGTTCCAGGCTCAGTGTCACTAAGCCAATTCCAGTCTGGGTTTCGTCCCAAACACTCCACCGTAACTACCCTGCTAAAAGTTTGCAATGAAATCCAGTATGGAATGGAACGGGGACAACTCACTGGCGCAGTATTCCTAGATTTTGCAAAGGCTTTTGACACAGTTGATCATGTTATCCTGCTTAACAAACTCCAGAGCTCTGGAATAGGGAAGCATGCTTTAAACTGGTTTCAGTCCTACCTATCAGGAAGATCCCAACATGTGTCCATCTCAGGCTCTAACTCCAACCCCCTGGATATCACCTGTGGTGTCCCGCAAGGCTCTGCTCTGGGGCCCCTACTCTTCTCAGTGTTCATTAATGATCTTCCCACAGCTTGTAAGGAAGCCTCAATACACATGTATGCAGATGACACAATCCTATATGCACACAGCCATAGCCTCTCTGACCTTCAACACATACTTCAATCTGACTTTTTGAGACTCGAAAACTGGATTTCCCAAAACAAACTGTTTTTAAACACTGACAAGACTGTAACAATGGTATTTGGGACCAAGACTAAATTTGTAAAGCTTCCAGTGACTGAGCTCCTGATTAGAACCAATGCTAACACCATCCTAACACCTGTCACTAGTTTTAAGTACCTGGGCTTATGGTTTGACTCCCACTTAACATTCGGGATGCACATTGATACCCTGACAACCAAGACCTATGCCAAACTAGGGGTACTTTACAGGAACAAATCCTCCCTAAGTCTCCTGGTCAGAAAGCGTATTGCACAGCAGATGCTAATGCCAATTATTGACTATGGAGACATAGTATATGGCTCGGCTCCTCAAACCCACCTTAGCAAACTTGACACCCTCTACAATTCAATTTGTCGTTTTGTTCTCCAATGCAACTACAACACACATCACTGCGAAATGCTTAAAGAACTAGATTGGTCATCACTTGAGTCTAGGCGCAAAGTTCACCTTTCCTGTCTCACCCTCAAATACTTTCTGGGCAAGCTACCCAGCTACCTGAACAAGCTCCTCACCCCTACCACATGCAGCACCTATCACCTGAGATCTGACTCCAAAAGACTATTCATGGTCCCAAGGCTCAACAAAGTATCCGGACGTTCCTCCTTCTCCTTCCGTGCACCCCAAAACTGGAACAACCTACCAGAGACTCTCATATCCACCACCAGCTTAAGTTCTTTCAAATCTAAGGCTGTCTCACATTTTAACCTGGTCTGTAAGTGTTTCATACGCTCATAATATATTTTTTCTTTAACTGTGCATGCAATGTCTTGTATATAATGTATACCTTGTTCATTTATGTACTGTACTTGTAACCATGTATTATTTGTTTTACTCTGTGCCCAGGACATACTTGAAAACGAGAGGTAACTCTCAATGTATTACTTCCTGGTAAAAATATTTTATAAATAAATAAATAAAGGAGTAGGAGCAGGTAGCATAAACTCATCCCCTTTAAATGCACATGGAGTCCTTCTATTTTCTTTAACTTTATTGGGTGGACGTTAACAGAAACATAAAAGAACTTGCAGGTAGCATTTGTGAGAGGACGTGGCTCTTGTGAGGGGAAGGTAAAAAGGAATCCCTTTTCTAGGGGAGCAGTGGGAGATTCATGTACTCACTGTGTCGGAGCAGGTAAGAGGCCTTGTGCTCCCCCGGCACCGAGCCCTCCTAAATTTCAAGCCGGCTCTGGTTTTACACCAAGTCTTTGCGAATTAACTAGCCTGCACCTATAAACACATCAGTAGTCACAACAAGCTCCTACGCTGTCCGGCACCTACAGTGACTCATTGACGAGTATTGGGTCACCAGGGCTGACAAAAAGACACAGAGGGACAGTAGCGCAGCGACACAATCATTGGTTATTTTCTGTTATAAGTTGTGTTAAGGGGTATCAAAAGGGCTTCACATCTGTGGACCCCTAATTGTGATCATTGTGTTGCCGTCTGAACATAAATCCATGCTGTTTACAGATACATGTCTTGATATATTGTCTGACCCCAGCCAGGCTCTTTGCCGTCTGATTAGTATCGCTTGCATGCTTGGAAGGTGGACTCTGGCCCCCGCCCAGGTGTGTGTGTATTTATATTGAGAAACGTCCCAGTGGGGACAGAAACGTTTAGTCAATAAATGTCACTTTTTTGCATATAGGAGCGCCTGTCCCTTTTTCCCCCTTTTCTGTATCTTTTTGGACAGTATGCACCCTCCTTTTACCTTTAATTTTTATTTTGTTTTGTGCGTGTATATATATATATATATTTCAATCTTGGGGAAAGAAAAAGGGTGACACTGCTGTAGTGGGATGAAACAAAAGTGTGGAACTGTTCTAGAAAAAGAACTGGAATTTGCTGTGTAGTATATACAGTATATATATAGTCTGCCAGGACAACTGCCAGATGCTCCCTCGTGAAACATGTGCTTAACCTACAGCAACATGGAGAGATGGTAATGAAAACAGATTTCTTGATCATTAAATCACCCCCCTAATGTGTCAGAAAGTTAAAAGTGCAGTACTGTTTACATTTTTTTGGTCCAAATTGCCTTTTTTTTATTTGTTTTCCATGACATTTTACTAACTAGCCTCTAACGGAAGTACTCAAAATATATCTGCACTATCTGTTGTTCTGCTTTTACTTAAAAATAGCTACAACTGGTTTTTTTTGTTTGTTTGTTTTTTAACTGATTAATACCCTTTAAATTGCTTCAGCGTCTTGTCCTCCTAGCTGTATATACTGTACTGTGTTTCCATTATAGTGGTTGTGTTTTTTAGCGTTCACATTTATCTTTTAAACTCACTTTAATTATGAAGCAGACATTAAACGTGCAGGGGGTTTCCGGAGATGTATCCCCAAGATAGTGACCGGATAAGGTGCTGTTGTTACCTTATGGATGTTTAAATCCCCACGTCACGTGGGCCAATAGAAAGCCACGACGGATGATGTTGTGGCTT
Organism: Ascaphus truei; assembly: GCF_040206685.1. NCBI lineage: Eukaryota > Metazoa > Chordata > Amphibia > Anura > Ascaphidae > Ascaphus > Ascaphus truei. The sequence goes on along the minus strand of NC_134486.1, from coordinate 378,019,341 downwards.
CCTACTGGTCAGCGTGACGTGGGAGATTTAAAGCTTTATTTTGTTTTTCCTGGTCTACCAGCAGCACTTTCCCCAGTAACTATCTCAAGAACCAGGGGGCCTCCATGAGCTGATATTTACATGTCATTTTTTAATACATGTAAAATAAAATGGAGGTGGGGGTGTAACATAAATGGAGTTGAAGGAACTACTCTAAAAAATGGTGGAGATTTTTAAAAAGCAAGAAAAGAGAAAGAGACAACGCAACCAAAAAAATATGAAAACAGTATTAATGTTTTACAAATCATACAAATGTAGCCCATGTCCCCCCCCCCCTCCACCCCCCCCGGTCGCAGATTGGACCTCTAGGGTGTAGTGAGGGCTGGCTACATGTGTATGGTGGTGCATACCTGCTTGGAACAGGAGGGCCTGAGTCTCCCGCGTTGGTGTGGGGGATAACAGGGCCAGGCTTCTGGGGTATATGCCTCCATTCTTTAGTGGTTGTGGTGCAGCGCCTCCATCTCCATAAGTCCCAGGGATGTGGGATAGGACCCTTACAGAGAAAACCCTGGTCCCAGGGCGAATGATCCAGCTCTCACATAGTCTCTTTGTGTAAAACAGCAATGTCTTTATTGTCTCTTAGCTCATACACAGCAGCAGTTCATTAGCAGCAGTACTTCCACATATGAACAAGGTCTCTTCCTCCCTCCTTCTCCTCCAGACTGTATCCCGGCAGGATGGTCTGGATGGGGCCTCAATACCCATGCCTCCACCCCCAGGGTAGGCCCTATGGGTGAGGCTAGATGTCTTTCCCCTCACCCCCTGAACAGGGTGAGGGGCATTGGTCCACCTCTATAGTTCTGTCCGCTCTACTCAGAAGGGCTCTGAGTATCTCTTCCAAGCACTCTTCTCACGCTCAGCATGGCTTCTCCTGTCACCATACAGAACTGCTAATCTCCTCTCCAGATTCTGACACACCAGCCAGACACTCCAACTCCACAGACTCAACACCTTCCAGAACTGACTCACACACACACGGGACAGCCCACTAAATAGATCCAGCCCTGCCCCTTGTGATGTCAGCAGAACCTCCCCTCTGTCTCAGGCCTGCTACAGAGTCAGGGGCCTACCTCTATCACTCCAGGCAGGGCTTGGTGAGGGGGGAAAACCCATGGTTACTACTGGCGCCTGCCCTTACCAGGGCTTACTCCAGTAGAAGGATAAGTAGCCCGCTCTTACTTACAGGGGCTACACAAACATACTAAGACATACTAGATCTCCATTCTTACATACTTTACCATTCTTTATCATGGACTATTACAGTTACACCCCTCCTAACACAATATATATACCCACAATTCTTCCCTGCCTCCCCCCCCATACTTAAGGACTGTGGATAAAATTCCATTTATTAGAACATATTATGATTATTGTTTATTTGTGAAGCACCAACATATTCCGCAGCGCGGTACAATGGGGTACAGATTTATGTATGTAACATATGTATGTAACACGTGTCCCCCCCTGCCTCACTTAAGGACCAGTGTATGGGAGTGGGCGCTTTACGATTGTATGGTACTCTACCTGTAGGTTTTCATGAGGTCTGAGTTGTCTGCCAGATATTAAAGAGACAGGAACCGGACTGGCTTGCACAGGTCTCTGGGTTCTTCATGGTGGTGTCAACGCCTCCTACGGTGATGGAACCCACGGAGTGTAGGTGTCAACCCCCATCACTGCACACTTACCTCCCTCCAGCCCAGGAACTGACACCAGAGGCAGAGGTATCTTGAAAGATACTTTATTATAGTGCATTCTGCATCAGCTCTTCTAGCAGCATATATCACACTCCACTTGACCCAGGCTGTCTAGACGGTGCACCTTCATCAATAGTGCTCTAATTCAGGTGATCTTTAGGCTAGCCAGCCTAAAGTGAGCAAGCTTGCCCCGCCATAGGGAAGACTTACAGCTCCCACCTCACTCCCTGAGAAACAGGGAGCAAAGACCTCCTTCACCCTCCCAAGGGCTCAGAGAGGAACACCCTCACCCTCCTTACTCCAGGACGAGCAGGGGGCAAAGACTTCCTCACTCCCTGAGGAGCAGGGAGCAAAAGACTACACTAATTTTTAGGCTACTCCCCTAGAAACCTCTGGAAGGGGCGGGCTCATGGACTGTACCCACCTACAAGGGGGCTGTACACAGGCCATGAGTCACCACCTACCTTCCTTCACTTTCTGGGGAAGCAGAAGGGGGATCAATGGCCCATAGATTAACCTTCCAAGGCCTGGATCTTAATAGGACTTACATAGCAGATACACTATGTGGAGAGAAACAGGTACAGATGGACATACCCTGTTATATGTATATTATGTAAACATAAACAGTTACATAGGTGAGAACAAACATGCACAAACAGATACAAAGAGGTCATGAGGGCCCTGCTTGTGGGAGCTTACAATTTTAAAAACAAAACCGGGTTTGCCCAACTATAAGGCAAAGTTTTTTTTTTTTATAAAGTTTCGTATGAAATGTACACACTTGCCTTATAATCACTTTGCGAGCCATTCAGCTGTCGGATGTATGAGGTGGGAGGGTAAAATGTGTGTGTGTGTGTGTGTGTGTGTGTGTGTGTGTGTGTGTGTGTGTGTGTGTGTGTGTGTGTGTGTGTGTGTGTGTGTGTGTGTGTGTGTGTGTGTGTGTGTGTGTGTGTGTCCCCGTGCCCCCCCCATTTCACACATCGCCAGCCTCCTCTATTTCCCTCCCCCTCTTCCCATGTATTTTTTTCCCCTCCATCTCATTCTTACCCCCTCTCTACCTCATCCCCTTTCTTACATCCTCTTTCTTACACCCTCTTTCTTACACCCCCTCTCTCCTGTCACTCTCCCCCTCCATCAATTACCCCACTCTCACTCAATCCCCCCTCACTCACTCATTTCCTCCCTAGCCCCACACACACAATCCCTTCCACAAAATACATATAAAAAACCCCACCCCCCAAATAATTTAAAAAAAAACACCCTCAAATACAAAAAAACCTTCCCAACCCCCAAATACATACTGTATAAAAAAATTCCCGCCCCCCCAAATACATACAACCCACCCCCCCAAATACATACTAAGCCCCCCCCCCCCAAATATCTACAGACTTACCGATCTTGGAAATGGTCTCAGGTTTCTGGCCGGGCCCAACTTCTTTTCCCGGTTGCCGGTCCTCTCGTTGCCGCTGGGCCCTGCTCTCCCCAGCTGTGGGTCTCCCTCATGGGACAGTTGGCTACGGTGTGCTGCAATTGGGCCGAGGCTTCTGCCACTTATACTCAGTAAATACAGACACTGAGGGGAGAGGAGGCCGCCTCGCCAGATCTCAAAATCCAGATGGCGAGTGTGTTTATCGATATATATATATATATATAAACAGAAAAAGAGAGAGAGCGCACGCCCCATAGCATAAAACGGTGTATTTAATATGAAAAGGGGGAAGGGAAGGGGGGGGAAGAAACACACTCACAAGAGTAAAATTATAAAAAGGCAATTTGTGATTATATCACCACCATCCGGTTCTGTGCTGCAGAATGTCCACCGGAGTCCAAACACTTGCCTCTCCACTAAGAATGGCCGCCGTATGAATCCCACCCTGGATGTGGCCTTGTGCGCGTGCGCAGCGTCGTAGTGACGTAATCGCACTATCAGAGTCCCTGACGCGTTTCGTCACCGCTGGGTGACTTTCTCAAAGGGCTGATAGTGCGATTACGTCACTACGACGCTGCGCACGCGCACTAGGCCACATCCAGCGTGGGATTCATACGGCGGCCATTCTTAGTGGAGAGGCAAGTGTTTGGACTCCGGTGGACTGATTCCAGTCAGCAAACGGCACCCCTGGCATCCGGTGAGCTGTGATTTCTACAGGCAGCCCTGAGGGAGCCCACAAGAACGGACATTCTGCAGCAAAGAAACCGGATGGTGGTGATATAATCACAAATTGCCTTTTAACCATTTTATTCTTGTGAGTGTGTTTCTTCCCCCCCCCTTCCCTTCCCCCTTTTCATATTAAATACACCGTTTTATGCTATGGGGCGTGCGCTCTCTCTCTTTTTCTGTTTCTAGATACCCCTGGATGTGGTTTATCCCGTGTGAGAGCAGCCGGAGAACCCCTTTATCAGCATTATTTACCTTTATTCATGGACTAACATCAAAAGGACTGGTTGGACTTTATTACTCTTCCTTTTTACTTTTGCACATCTTTATATTAAGTTTATTGTGTTTCACTAATTTGTTTATTGATATATATGTTTATTAGAATTTTTGCACATTAATCACAATATTAAACTTTATACACTTCAGTCACTCATTAGGTTAAAAACACTCGCAGTTCTACTCTGGCGCTACAATCTTTGTTCTTTCATATATATATATATACAGTGTTCGACAAACCTATACATTTGCTCGCCCCGGGCGAGTGGATTTAACCCCCGGGCGAGTAAATATTGGCCCAAGCAGCACACGATTTGGTACTAGGTGGCGAGTAGATTTTTTTGTGTGGCGAGTAGATTTTTTGGTGATTTGTCAACCACTGTGTGTATATATATATATAGACATAGTGCTTGGGACTCTATTAAAATAGTTAACTCTGTCTCAGGTGTAATGCGCGTCATGTTAAGCTAATGCAAAGCAGTGTTAACTTAACTTAACATGGCGTTAAGCATATTTTAATGAGATAACACCAATTTTCTTGCATATAATTAGCATAGTGGATACGCGTTACACACATAGAAAATAACGTTCGATATTGTCACATTATTTGCCCTGGTTTAAAAGAGCTCTGTGGATCTGCCCAAAGTATGTTTACACACCCTCTCCATCCCCCTGCAATAAGCTCCTAGCAGATGTTTCTGGTTAGGTAACAATTATAAAGTAGCTAAGTCTTATTTTTTAAACAGTACACAAAAAAAATAAGGATTTAATTACGTAGGTGCAATCACAGATGGAAAATAACGTGCCAATTTACTCAGCATAGCAAAAGAACATTTTGGCTCGATATTGGCACACGGAAATCTCATTTTAAATTGTGCTTGTGTATGCCTATCTGCTAACCTGAAATGTCTCAATCTCCACCTCTGGACAATCAAAATGGCTGCCAGCACCTGGACTAAAGGCTGGAAAAAAGGGACTGTCCATATTTGGTATGGCATTCCCTGCACTGCCGTAATCAGTGAACATTTTATTGTAAAGGGATATACAGTATCAGTTTCTTGTTTTACGGAATCTCACTCATAAAGTCCTGCTTAATGGCCACTCCTGGATTAGATTAGTAATGCGAAAAGGGAATTTGTTTTGAGGGGAATTGCTGTTATAATGTTTGTTTCATAGTTTAAGACATGATTAATCGGTTTTCAAATGTAGGCCTAAAATCTTCATTGTAAAAGAGGTTAAAAAACCGGCTGTGCATTAATTAGGCTTAATGAGACCAGGACACAATTTCTACGTTTTGCAGATGAGAGACTCTGCAACCCTTAACTTCCTATAATTACCTTATATATATGTAACCCATGGACCCCCACCCAATCGCAGATCGGGCCCCCTAAGGTGTTCTGTGGTCTCCACAGCACCTCCATCTGTAGTTAGCCCCAGGAATACAGGGTGTAATCCCTACCACAGAAATTCCCCTCCCAGGCATGAGAGTTTCCAATCTCACACAATTGTCTCTTTAAACAGCAGACTCCTTTATTCACTCAGTCTCCAGCAGCAGACAGGTACAGTTGATATACAATGCCCACTAGCTGTTCTCCTTTGTGATGGTCCCTACCTCCACTCTGGACTCAGGGCCATCCAGAGTGGGGCTAGCTCTTCCCTTACACCTATGCAGGGTAAGAGGTATTTGGTCCACCTCACTATCTTCTATCAGCTCTACTCATAGGCTGCTTACCTAAATAACTCACTAACTACATTACACTGTCCAGACAGACAGCTCACACACAACCACTAAATAGGAAGTGACACTGCTCTTTGTAACTTCCAATAGGCACTGTCCCTGTGCCTCTTGATTGGACACAGGGTCAAGTGACCTACCTTCACTTACTCAGCACAGTGTCAGAAGTGGGGAAAAGCCATGATAACTCCTGGGAATCTGCCCTTAGCAGAGATTATACACAGGAGGAGGATAGATATATAGCCCCTAATCTTACCAGGGCTACACTCTCCCTCAGGTGGAATCCAATGGTCCCCACTTGGACCTAATTTGCTGGACCATCCTGCAGGTGAACAATCTGTGAACATACAAACATAATTAATATTTGTGTACACAGGACTGTAACACCCATGATGGTGACATAACATGCGGGAACCTCCCAACATGGAGAACCCTTAACTCAATAATAATGACGGGGGTCAGGCTTCTTCACTTCCCGCCTGTTATGATCCACAACATTGACAAAGAAAGGTTGCACAGGCCCATTCTCCGGTCTGTACAATATGTTGTGCATAAATATGTTCCTGCCAGTACTCCAAGACTTCATTACAGAACATATTTTGTCTTCCCTTAAGTAAGCAGTGCTACCAAATTTAATTCGTAGGTGCTCAATGACCGCATCTCTAAGCCAGGTGTCCCTTTGATCCTCGATCTCCTGAATGATCGGCTCTGGCACGTACGGAAACTCATAACCATGAGACTGCCGGTATCTCGCTGCTATGGCTCTATCTGCTCTACTTAACTTAGTAAGTTTCCGGTACCCAGCCTTTCCTGGCAGTACCCAGTACTTTGGCTCCTCAGGCGCAATATCATCATATAGAATAGATGAGCCTTTGGGGGTTTTCACTTTTTGCATAAATTCTCTCCACCTGTTATCTCACTCATCGGCAACCTCCTGTGGAGAATAGGTGCCTGCGTCCCACCAGTGATTTACAGTGTCTTTCTTTATCAATACAAATCTGGTGCGGTCCATCCCCTCATCATACCCTGTGAATAACGGTGCCCACCATTTGTCTCAGTGCTCATCTTGGGTGCCTTGGGACTTACGGGACCCGCTTTTGCAGTAGACTGGGACCCTCTGGCCCTACCTCTAGGAACAGGATTAAACACAGTGGGGTCAGGTACAAGTATCACACTTGACCAAGGTATCTCCCCATCAGAACGCTCATCACTTGTCACCCAATCCCGCCAATCAGTTGAAAACTTGGACGCCTTATTCGCCTTACTCCCATGGCGCTAGGGGCGGTGACCACATGATCGCCATAGTCCATTACAATGTCTCTGAGTCGGGTGTTGCCACGACCGTTAGGTACTTTCTTACTGTCTCTTGCGGCAGCGTTTCTGGCTCCCCGCTTGGCCACTTGGGTCTTAAATTCCTCGAACTCTGCTTCCAGCCCAGCTCTCTATAGCGAAGCAATCAAAACTTCCGGGCCTCGGCACCAGTCCGACCCGGAAGTGACGTCATCGTTGGTCATCGCGGAGTCTCCATCCCGAGGACCGGAAGGGGCGGCGGTGGACCATCAGGGTCGCGGACAGGCAGGTAGGCCTCAAGCCTCTCTCTCTCCACAGGTTCCTCCTTCACCTGGTGGGAATTAGGGGGTGGTGGTGTCCTCTTACCACTCCGCTGTCTTGCGATGCTCTTTGGTTCCTCTGGAGCGTCTCGGGTCCCATCTCCGCTGCACTGGGAGTCGCCACGGCCGTGGGACTTCTACGCGGTTCAGGCCGCACCAGCGCTCACCATCGGGGGGTCTCTGGACTCATCTTCTCCATCTCAGGGGTAAGTGGGACTCCTTCTTTACAGCTGGGGTGGTCCGCAGTCCGGCGCATCACCACCGATGACAGGCTGTCTCTCTCATCATCCGACAAGGACTGCAACGGCTCCTCCGCTGGGGAGTCACCTCGGGTCCTTGCGGCACCGCCAGTAGATATGGGTACGAAACGGGCCCGCTCCGGTACCTCCACTGCGGTCGTGCTCTCTTCCGTCAGAGCACATCTTAGTAGCTGGGCCTGGATCCCTACCGCAGGGGTGATATATGGGACCAGGGCAGCCTTCGCATTCGCCTCCTCCACTTCGATCACCGTTGCTGGAGAGGCCTCTCGTGGGGTCACGATTGCAGCATATGGCTCGATAGGCCAGAGGTAGAAAATGCCACACTGTTGGCACCGTGCTGTTGTACTTGGGGCCAATCCCGGTAACCTGCATTGGACACACAGGCACCGCAGATATTCTCGGCCATCAACCTCCACAACCAGGAAGCCTCCTGGAAACTGATAAGTGTTCATACTTAGGTCAGCCATCTTTTGCACAGGGGTTGATTCGCTCAGCTTACTGGTTTGACAATCAGCTTCTTCTCCTTCACCAGTCAAGCAGAAGGGAAGTACCTCAGTCCCTCTTCCTGTCCCTCCTTCTCCTGGGGAGGACTGTTGGGATTAGTTCTCAGTGTGCCCCCTCCCTCTGGTGGAAAGTAGAGGAGGGGCACTCTCTCTCTCTTTGGGTGACGTGGCTTCGTCCTTTGGCCAGTAACTGCACAGGTGGGTGCGGCTACAGAGTTCGCGCCGCTCCCTTCTTTTAGCTGGGGTTCTGGTTTTGGCACCAAACCCCTGCACATCTCTCGCCACATTTTTCACGCAGCCTGCTTGCACGCAGCACGTGCGCGATCTAGGCTTGGCGGGAGTCACCATTTTGGATCGGCTGCAACACGCGTTGCCGTGAATGGTGCAGCAGTCGCCATTTTAACCTCCTCCATGCCCCGCAGAGCACATGTATCTCTCGTCGCCATCTTTAGTGAGCCCTCTAAGCCCACGATAGCGCTACTCTCAGTGCCTATGGTGCAACTCATTCCTAGACACTTACTACTCTCAATGGTGCTCTAACCAGTGAATATAACGCATGGCATACCCCTGGCTAGGCAGAACTCTCTCCTTGTACACCGCACTCGCTGATGGTTCATTACAAGCACTCTATGGTGTGTTTTCTGGATACTGGCTAGTGTCCTTGTATACCCGTGTGTCCCAGAAAAGACTCTGTCATAACTATGCAGAGCAGCCTGTATACTGTGCAACCCTGGGAAAGCTAATGATACATGGTTTTATATGTTTCATTATAAAGTGAAATGCCATTTCTTTCGTTCATATGTTAGAGCTTCTCTTTATCTTGAAATGTGGCATTGTGGCTTCCAACTCAGAGAAAGCCTCCTGAGGTCCGTACCAGATAACCTTTTACTAGATTTATATCAGCGTTACTAGGTCTCCAAGGTAGGCCAAGCACAGGGTAAAGTGTTGAGATAAGCAGCGTTTCTGCAGACCGTACCCATGTGGACGAAGGCCACCACCCAGAGATCAGACACCATACAAAACTAATGCAAATGCTGGGTTATAAACAGCAACTCTGTTTCACATATGATATGAACCATCTACCGCCCATGTAGAATCCATTAACTGTGACCTACTGTATGCCCATAACATATATTATCCAGTGTCCATGAAATGTTCGAACTTATAATGTATAACCTCTGCTCATTTAATGTAACCATGTATTGTCACCATAACTCTGTGCCCAGGTCATACGTGAAAACGAGAGGCAGCGCAATGTATTACTTCCTGGTAAAACATGTTATAAATAAAATTTAAACAAATGCATATGGAGCTGGGAATCAGCCATGAATAATTACTGTAGTACTATACGGGAAGTCCTGAGTCCTGACTAGGATAAATGTGAACTGAGGACAGTGGCATGCTTACTTTGTAACAAAATAATTGTATTTCATTGTAGTTGTTCTAAAACTGACAGTAAAGTATTGTGATGCCCCATTAAGTGGGGGCCTGTATTTACTTAAAAAAATAAATGGCGGTGGTCGTGATGATGATGATGATGATGATGAAGACTGAGTCGTCCAAGTGCTGTTCTGTGTTTGCAATATGGAAAATAGCTGAAGCGCTCAAATGCAGGTATATCTCAAAATGATAATAAGCCAGACCACTGTACCAGGGTACTAACAATTGATATAGTACCTATTGTGTCATATAATGGGTACTATCCTCCTGAAGACAGGTGGTGTGTGGTGCAACCCACTCACCATATGTCTCATTGGCAGGTTCCCCTGAAAAATATGCAAATACTCACATCCTGGTAGGGCAGGCAGGCAAGCTGTGCAGCTACTCAATGCAATACAGGGAAAAGGGAGACCAAAAAGCGCACCAGCACAAACGGAGCAGGAAAAAACCAGAACAAAAAAATGATTAAAAGGGCACTTTAATGTGGCAAAAGACCCATCCAATGCATTTCGAACGTCGCAGCGTTCTTTTTCAAGGTTCGAAATGCATTGGATGGGTCTTTTGCCACATTAAAGTGCCCTTTTAATCATTTTTTTGTTCTGGTTTTTTCCTGCTCCGTTTGTGCTGGTGCGCTTTTTGGTCTCCCTTTTCCCTGTTCTGTGTTTGCAAAGTAAATCTGAAGCCATTTATGATTAGACATGTACACAATGAGAATGCTGGAATCCAGTGTTAATGAAGTAATATGTAACCCCCCTATTGGGCTTACTATCTGGGAGAGAGGGGGTTAATGTTAGTTTTTACTGAAGTAAGCCAGAACTTAGTAATAAGTGTTGCAGTTAAGCAACTGCCATTCTAGCCCCGCCTTCTTTCCAGAAAGAGCCTAATCTGTCATCCAGAGTGGGTGTATGTTAGGCCTTGTTCAGGGTGGATGCTACAGCTGCGAGCGTCCGTGTGCGCCTCTCCCGCCCAGCGATCTGTGTCTTAGCTGCAGGAGTTGGGTCGCGGCATTTGGGAGCGTGGCGAGGGGTGGGGCGAATGTGTCACGGAGCTGGTTTGCTGAACCAGCTCACGTGACGCGACTGCGGCCCCAAATATCATTTTTGGTTATAGAGGTGTAACACAGTTTGCCCCCCCCCCCCAATCGCAGATAGGGACCCTGTGTGGAAATACACCTGTGTTACCGTATGTGGTGCGTTACCTAATAGGCTTACAGAAGGCCTGAACCTCTGCCGCTGGGAGCCTGGGGTTACCTGATTCTTCGGATACAGCACCTCCACCTGTAAGGGTTCCCAACGGGGTGAGATGGTCCTCTTACAGGAACAATAATAATAATGCACGCACACAATATATATGCTAGCAACCGTTTTACTATAACTAATAACCTTAGTACTCTGTACCACACAGTAATAGGCATATAACTATACGTATAGAAGTTCACCACCCACATATCAACATAGGTGTCCCCAAAGTACCTGGGTGCTGGGCACCAATTCCCTGATGTCCCTTATGTCCAAGCCCACCCAAAGTGTTGGAGATAGCGCTATCCCGTGGAGTGTTAGTGCACTACTATAGGTACCTGCCCGGGGCTCCGGCACCCGGGTACCGCAGTATAACAGAATGGGATCCAGCTGATCCGACGTGCCGTCCGCCTACGCGTGGGGTGAATTCTGGCGTGGATAATATCACCGTACACGTACCGTCTATACCTTGGGGCTGGTCCGTCTCCAGTCCGCAGTCACTGCGTGGCGGAGTACTCCGTGAAGATAGTCTATCTAGAGGGGGTCTGCTCCCAGACCCGGTGATCGGGCAGCGCAGCAGATGAGCAGTTCCTTGGTCTAATCAAACAGCTAAAGGGGCAGATTCCTTACTTAAAGCCTGTCCCTAAAGTAGCACAAGATGGGGCAAGGATAATAGTTATCTGGGACATAGGGGGTAACTAGGCCTAGTGCCAGGGGCTACTGCTCCCTGCACACACACACCCTAACTCACCCAGCTCCCAGCTCCAACTGCCACTCTTCAAACACTGTCTTAACTGTCATCATCTCACAGCGTCACTGGTTGCCTAGCAACATGTAAACTGCAGCCTCTGAAGCTGCTATACTCCTATCTAATTGCAGCCGCCCTATTGGCTAAGCTGCAGCATGTGACAATCCCCTGAGGGATACCAGGGCTACAGCGGCAAAATGTAGCAGTGTCAACGCTGCACTTTGCCGCCGGTGGAGTTTTCAGTTTGAACACTCCCACCGAACAACCTGAAATTGAGACGGACGGGCGTGCGCACGTCGCGTAGCAGCCACCCTGAACTCGTCCTTAAGAGGGTCCAGGATAAATCACCATGGTTACCTGGGAGGTATTATATCACCATGGACTATAAATATTGGGGGTGGGGACTTAAGGCCTTAGGCTGCGCTTATAGTGCCTGGAGAGCGACGTAACGTTGCGGTCGCTGGAAAAAATCAAATTGACAACTTCCAGTAATCGCAACCAAGCCGTCGCTCCGTCGCGTCACTTCTATACATTTGTTTTGCTGCGACTTCGCGTCGCCGGCACTATAAGCGCAGCCTTAGACCCCAAGAGGACCCCACATAACATCAGGGTAGAAGGTGTATGTTTCATGTGGAACTAGTGTGAGTGTATAAAGTCACCTTTCATTATTTTCTATAGCAGGAAAAGTGCCCCTCCTAGTTTTAGGGCCATTAACAAGAAAAGGTGTGTTCCTCCCACTAAGGTATGTACACTGCAAAGATGACTAAGCCATGTGGACCTCCCTGGATGAATTGTATTGGATCCAGGGAAGCATATCTATGTGAAAACCTGTCCTGCTTGAAGTAATAAAACTTGTCCTGTTTGTATAAAGGTCTCTGGTGCCCTTTTCATCATCATCCACCAATCTACCTCAAGGCTTACACACCCAGCCCGCCGGACACGTGCCCTGAGATCCAGGTAACTAGAGTCCAGTGCACACCACCTGCACTTATACACCCACCGTGCAACACGCTCCTTTTGGAGGCGGGTAATGTGAGGGGCTACAAATACAAAGCAGATTACGTTTTTACAAGATGCTAATAAGTCAAACGGTTACTTTAAGTAGGGTTAAGGGTTACATGTTCATGAAGCCAATCATACTGGCGGGTAAATGAAACCGCTGGAGATAATGTTAGGACTTGCAAAAGAAGGATACCTTGGAGTGGTGCGCAAGCTTATAATAATGCTTTGGCCAAAGAATTTAAATGACCCTCACTTATGAGAAAAATAGAAAACTATTTAACTATATAATTTGTCATATTGGACGTAGCACTAGTGCTTTTTGTCTTTTGTCAAGTAAATGAAAAGCTTATTTTTTTTACCTGCTAGCTTGGATTGCCCATTTGGTTGAAGAAATATGAATGTCATCTCCCTCTCGTAAAAGGAGTTACTGCCTAAAGTGAGGAGTATGGTTCTTCTGGGGCAAGAGTAGCCAACTCCAGTCCTTAAGTGTCACCAGCAGGCCAGGTTTAAGGCTATACCTGCTTCAGCACAAGTGGCTGAATCAGTGGCTCGGAATTACCTGTTTGTGGCCCTTGAGAACCAGTTGGCAACCACTGTTCTGAGGAGTAACTTTTTCCACCATCAGCACATAGCCCAGAAAGGAATAACAACCCACACAAAAAAAATAAAAATTACATCGCAGACCTGTCACGTGTCAGTCAACAGACAAATTGCCACGTATATTTTAAATCCCCAAAGACCAAAACATTTGCCTATACTGTGAAAAAATAAATGTTCTGTTGGGGATTATGTTAAGGTACAAGCTGCACCAGTGCTGCATACATGCACATTTGTTGTAGGTTTTGATCTTTTAAGCAACAATTTGGCTGTTTCAGTTTCTGTAGAAGTTGGGCACTATTCTTCTCTTTGGGGCTTTTGAAGGGGCTGGTGTTTAGCAAGCGTTTCCTCTTATCCCACCCAATCTTTTTTTAGACGACCAATAAGAAAGCGATATAGGAGCAGACTATCAGTGTTAAACCAAACACTAACATACAGCAAGGAGTAACCGGAAATCCAACCTCAGCTCACCAGCTTTACTAAACTAACTTAAAACAAACAAAAAAAAACACTTTTATAGAAATACTTATTTTGATTAAAATCTGATAAGTATCAAATCAACCAGATCCTACCTTTTAAAGTCATGTCACTGCATTAATACAGTAGGAAAGACATACTGTATCTTACTCTTCAAGGTGCAATTTAAAAAAGGCCTCACCTTGGTAATGGATACTTTTTTTTAATTTTAAACAAAATCTGACACCCGTAAGTATTTTAAATTATTATTTTTTTAAAGCTACACTTGGGAGGGTTGGGTTTGCTCTGGTCACGGTTTCCCACAAATGCTTATACAGCCAGAGATCCCCTTCCCCTTAACTTTATTGGCTCTCTGATAAGGGGGAGAGGGGGGGGAGGGGAAAGGAAGGATAAAGACAACACTTGATTGGGCCTCTGAAAGGGGAAATGTTTGTCAAAGAAATTCAACATGGTATCTTTAAGGGTTTCTATGCTGATGCCTGCAGGAGAATAGGGTTCACTGCAAGAAGATGCAGAGGCCAGCAGCTGTAATTTGTGAGTGGGCTTCAAACAAGAAGCAAAAATTAAAAAATAAATATATATAATATATTTTGATTCCCTTAATAATCAAAAATGATACAATCAAGACTGAATACCAGATGTCATGTTTATATAGCATTTTAATATTTTACATAAAAACCTGTATATACACATCTTAAAGAACTTCATGTAAACATAGGTCAAACATCTCTTCACCACTGTCAGCTTTTGTTCTCAATTTAACAAACTTGGTACCACTGTCCAAAAAGGAGGTATAAAAATAACATTTGTTTTTTTTTTCTCTAACAAAAATGTACATAATGGTAATGTACTACTTTAATAAACTCATGTAATTTTAGCACTACAATGGCTACGTAATGTAATATTACATCCATCAACATCAGTGTTTTTTTTTTTATATATTTCAAGAAATTTTTTAAAAAAAAGTAAAAACAGTGGTTGTTCTTGTTCAGTTCTGGTCTTGGATTTTGACAAATCAACAGATGAGGTTACAAAGAAAGGTGTTCAGAACGCTAGTGTTTTATGCAGATGGCAAGTGCATTAAGTGTCAAATACAATTATTTTTTTTTAAAAATGTGCAAAAATAACGTTTCCATACGAAAACTTAAATAGAATTACAGAAAAAAAAATGAAAACTTGTACTGCGAAGACAGGCAGAGATTTTTTTTTTTTTTTTTTAATACACATTTCTTCCTCATTAGGCTTATTCAATACAACAGTCCCAGATTATTTTACAGTCAGAAGGATTTCATTTCATGTAGCCCTGAATATTTAGGACAAGCTATTCAACCCCTTCAATGCCATAGGGTATAGCAACAGTTTGCCCTTTGACACTGAAGTGATTAATGCCTTTATATTTATATAGTGTTTGCTTCCCTCCCAAATCTGCAGATTGCAGACCACAACCCACCAATCCCATACTCATTAGGGCAAACAAAAAAAAAGGGTCCTTCAGGGTCCACTGGAGAATTATCTTACACCGCAGGAAGTATTTTGAAACAAAAGTTTGTGTCACTGGTGGGCGAGGATACAGTCACCCATGCAATCCCCCCTCCCTATATGGTAAAGGAATAAAAATCACATCTGGATACTTGTACAAGGAAGCACCGACTGCGAGAGGGATCTGGTGTATTATTCTCCTCCCGGTGGCATGGTCTTCAGCAGACTATGGAGGAGAAAGAGGCAGTGTATTCACCCCCAAAACCAGCACAAGTCATAGGAGTCAGTCAAACTGGAGGAGCAGATCTCACGATTCCCCCACTCTCCATGCAAGAACACACAACAGTTGGGTTACCTACAAGTCTACTGGCTACATGACCCGATTGCTAACCCAACTCTTGAGCACCAACCCATCCCGTAACCAGGAGTTGCCAACACCCACACCGCACCCCCTGTCTCTCAAACCAGTCCTTGCATGTCATCACCTCCTCCTTGGCAGAAGTGGTTAGGTGGATAATCTGGCCATCCCTGTGCCCCAAGTCCAGTCAAAAAGAAACCAACCCCCACCCTCCCCAAAAAGGAGTTTTTGCAGGATCATAGCAACTTGCAGCAGCTCATGCACTCCCCGGTGGGCCCGTGCCTCTTCTGCAGCGCCGCCCTGGTGGCCGTCTCGAACACCTCCCGCACCCCATCCTTGGTCTTGGCCGAGCACTCCAGGTACTCGTAGGCGGCGATGCGGACGGTCATGGCCCGGCCTTCCTCGGCCCGCACCGGCTCCTGCTTCATGCGGGCCAGCTCGTTGCGGACGTGCTCGTCGTTCCTCAGGTCCTTCTTGTTGGCCACCAGGAGGATGGGCACGTTGGGGCAGAAGTGCTTGACCTCGGGCACCCACTTCTCCGGGATGTTCTCCAGCGAGTCCGGG
The DNA here is from genome assembly GCF_040206685.1 of Ascaphus truei. Lineage (NCBI taxonomy): Eukaryota > Metazoa > Chordata > Amphibia > Anura > Ascaphidae > Ascaphus > Ascaphus truei. The sequence goes on along the minus strand of NC_134486.1, from coordinate 378,003,166 downwards.
CTGTCCACCGAGAAGCACATGAGGATGACGTCGGTGTCCGGGTAGGAGAGGGGCCGCAGCCGGTCGTAGTCCTCCTGGCCGGCCGTGTCCCACAGCGCCAGCTCCACCTGCTTGCCGTCCACCTCGATGTCCGCCACGTAGTTCTCGAAGACGGTGGGCACGTAGACCTCGGGGAACTCGTCCTTGCTGAAGACGATGAGCAGGCAGGTCTTGCCGCAGGCGCCGTCCCCCACCACCACCAGCTTCTTCCGGATGGCCGCCATGGACACCTTGTTGGAGGAGCTGCCGGCGGCTCCCTGGCGGTTTCTAATCTTGCCTATGGTGTGTATCTGTAATAAGACTGTGGGGGGGTTGGGGAGGAGGAGGAGAGCGCAGGCTCAGCTGCACGGGGTGGGATGGTAGGAAGATATGGCTGATCCTGTGTCTGGGTGCACAGGGGGGGGGGGGATGTAGGATCTTCTATGTCTTTGGATGCATAGAGGATATAGTTGCTATGCCGCTGGGTGCACAGAGTACATAGGCTCTCCGGGTGCACAGAGTATATAGGCTCTCCGGGTGCACAGAGTATATAGGCTCTCCGGGTGCACAGAGTATATAGGCTCTCCGGGTGCACGGGCAGCCGTCGCTTTCTGCAGATCTGCACTTGCTGAGCATCCGCCGATGTGCTTCTGCGCTGCTAGTTCCTGGTGTATTGTCCGCGTGCAATTTGTGCGGGAAGATGCGCTGCTCCGGCTTCTCCATGCACATTAACTACGAGCCGCGCGACGTTCTGGGTATTTAAAGGGTCAGGCTGCTTGCTTAATATAGCCAGCCAATCGGAGGACGCCGTTGACGTAATGTTCAAGGAAACTGCGCTTTGATTGGACGAAAAGGGAAAAAGGGGGCAGGGCGCTGCCTCAAGCAGCTGACAGGGTGACACAGACAGATGTCAGATGTTAGCTGTGCCTGGGAAAGGAGGGGGATGGGGCTGTCATCAAAACACAAGGGTCAGCTATAATAAAATAATAAAGTGAGGCTCTTGGTGTGTACTCTGTATTGCTATGCTATTCTATATGAACATTAACTTGCAGGGTTGCTCTGCTGCAATCCAGTTTCTGTGAAGAATGCTTCACGCAATAAACTGGGCAGATTGAAAAGGTCTGGATGGGGTCAGATTTGGAGGTCTTGGGACAAAAGAAAAAATGTAATGCTTAATACATGTATATATGTATAATTTTATTTATATAGCGCCAACAATATACGCAGTGCTTTACAACATTACAAGGTAAATGCATGACAAACAATGGCAATAAGTCCAACAGGTAAGTGACAACATAAGGCAAAAGGAGACCCTGCCCCAAAAGATCTTATAATCTAAGTAGTCAATATTATGTGTAATTGTAACAATTTAGCTACAAGACAATCCTTGTTTCGTGCCTCCGTCACCGAAGGATTTAATGACATAGTCCTCAGTTGCAGGAGTGGCACTGCATCAAAGTATATTCCACTGGTGATGACAATAATTAAGAATGACAATTAATGATGGAGAGTTGATAGGTCTACAGTAATGAGTTGGTTTACTGCCATTTAATAAGCAATGGATTGATATGGCGTCTCATGGTGATATGATCTCATACGAACACAACTTTCAAGCACCTATATCCATTATTTCCACACTGTAACAGCATTTATAAGCAGCAAAAGTTGCTCAAGCAAAGGTTTGGTTCCTCTGTCTTGTAGTCTGATGGTGGTGACAATTTTTGAGGTTTTATGTGTTTATTATTTGAAATATATATATACTGTGCCCTGGTGATCAGATACATGTAACAGTTCATTCATCCAACCCCAATGCATTTAGCTCAACTTAAAATACATTCTACATGAACAATTGTCCAGTGGTTAAAACTGCAGATGCTGTTTGTGGGAAAAACATGTTCTCTCTGAAAATTATTATACAGCAGTAATGCTATTGCTATGTACTTCTTCTCATATTGAGGGTTTTATCCCCCAAACTCCCTCTTGTTTGGTGTGAACATTTCCCTTATTATTGGTAAAGATGTATCTTTCATCCCCTCTCCCTTTCTCTTCCCTCCCACCTCCTTTACCCCCACCTCTTCCTTTCCCACTTCCTCTCCCTTTCGCCCCTCCAACCTCTCCCTTCTTTCCATTCCCCCTCCCTTCTCTCCTCTTCCTTTCCTGTCCCCCTCTTCCATCCTCCCTCTCCCTGCCCCTTCTATCCATTTCCCCTCCTCCCTTCTCTCAATTCCCCTCCCTCCCATTGCCTTCCTCTCCTCTTCCCTCCATTTCCCCTCCCACTATCTTCTCTCCTTCCTCTCCCCCTCTCCTCTTTCCCTTCTACCCCCTCTCCTCGTTCCCCTCTCTCCCCTTCTCCTCTCACCCCTACCCCCCTCTTTCCCTTGTCCCTCCTCTCCCCTTTCCTGTTCCCTCTATCCTCTTGGCTTGGTAAAGCACTTCCTTCTTTTCCTGTTTAGGGCTGACTTTGCAGCTGCAGTGAATCATCCCAGACAGGAGATCAGTTTGTTTTGTTCCCAGTTAGCTGTGCCGTGTAAGGAAGAGCTGGGAGCACATGGTATTTCTGTATGTAACTGGGCCAAAGTATTACTGATCTGCACAAACTCTGAATGCAGGATAGCTGCACAATCCACCCTATTCTTTCTGTAATACTTTAACAAAACAACATCTGTTGTATTGTTATGTACCATATTTTAATGGCATGCAGTTTAGGTCAGTAAATAGAATTAAAAAGCATTTTATAGAAAGTAAATAAAAATACCACATCCAGTGCATTTGTGTGTCTTTGACAGGTCTGCTACCCTGCCGTTTCCCCCTTATCATTTAGCAAACAGTGCTTCCTTATAGGGATCCATGTTCAAATGGATGAGAAGTAAAAAGTGACACACTGCTCATTTGCATATCATTACCCAGAATCCCTAGCTGCAGTGGAAGCACCATTTGCTAAGGGATAAGGGGGAAATACAGGGCAGCAGATCCGTCTGAGACACGCAAATGCACCACAAGTGGGGTTTTTATTTACTGTTCACTGTACGGTGGAGGGTTTTTGTCACTTCTTTTACCCACCATAACTTTTTTTAATGTAATTTTGTAGATACAAATTCTGAAATTGAATAAATTGTATTGGCTCCCAGAACATGTTGGAACATAAACACTTTCACCACGAGGGGGGGTTTGCTCCTTATAATAAATGTTTCTCCAGCTGCTCATATATTATCAACTTTCCCATACTTCAGTATATGACTGCATTTAGAGGGGGTTTAAGTAACTTACCGTATTTGCTTGATTATATGGCAACCCTCTAATTTTAGACGCAGCTAGAAAGAAAACAGTTCACACACACACACTCTTTGTTTGTCTCTCTGCGTGTGTCTTTCTTTCTCTGTCTCTATCTCCCTGTGGTATCTCTCGGCTTGACCTTCTTGCCACAAGCAACATGGCTGCCTCAGGCTCCCAAGGTGGAGCTTCCTCCATTTTACCCTCCTACCTGATACACCCGACTGCTAATTTGCTCGCCAAGTGAGCAGGGCCCGATTATAAGGCGAGTATGGATTTTTCAATGTAACTTTATTAAAAATCCACTGCCTTATAATCGGGCCAATACGGTAATTGCTCCTGTAGAAAACATGATATTTCTATGCATGCTTTGGGACCATCTATAAGCTTATTGTTAAAGTAGCAATCCTGCCGTTTCTACTTCCCTTTTATTCGCCCCTTTTTTTATGGGATGGGAACCAGAGGGGTCCTACAGAGTTTGTGCTCCGGGGATAGGGTTGCCAGGTGGCTTCTCCAAAAATACTGGACTCAATGGTGAAAATGTGCGTCAGGTCACTATGTCCAGGGAGGAAAATACCGGACACATACATGTCCAGTATTACAGTACCTCTCATTTTTACTGGACATAGTATCCAAATACAGGACAGTCCAGTTCAATACCGGACACCTGGCAACCCTATCCGGGGACCCCCTGGAGACTATAATGATTTCTGATGAAACACATCTTAAGAGGGGACCTATGTGATGATGTTTGAAGGTCAAGTTAAAAACACTGATTGTAAACTCTTTGAGATAGGGGTGCTCAGGTTTGGGTTTTTCAGCCTGTTTCCTTAATCCTCAATTGGCCATTATCTTCCTTCTTCAGCACTTACTACCAAGCCTATTACGCCTCTCCCCGAACACCAGTAAGTTGAGCAAGGTAATAATGGATTAACGAGTGAGTCCCACCTTGGAACACGGTTAAACCAATGGCAGTGACCCAGCAGTAATTAAAGGGGCAGATATAGTATGACTAACCCCCAGAGCTAAACCCCCATAGCACCAGACATGGTTTCTCCTCTCTCACGCAATCACTGAGTGAAGTGCTGAATGCAGGCAGCTCTTTATAAGAAAAATATATAATAGGGGGGGCAAAAAAATCTATATAAGTTTATGGGGGTAATTAACACTATAAATTATTTTAATATATACAAATAAATAACAACACATCTGTTTGTGTTACAGTTTTAACTGACCTATGACATTTTCTATTAACAAGCTTTTGAAAGCTTACTTTCTTTGATATTAAATAGGCAATCCAAACAGGTGATTGTTTTTTTTTTTTACATAGGATTGAACCAGGGAGTCTTCAGAGATGAACCCCATTCATTTCAGCTCTGGGGACCCCCTGTTTCCTTAGATAGCTCCGCTCAGCTTTAAACTTTGCTGAGATACCAGCACCCCATTTGGAGGTAAGTATCTCAGGAAGCAAGGGGTTCCCAAAGCTGAAATGAATGGGGTTCAGCTCCGGAGACTCCCCTGCTTCCAACCTATGTTACAAAAACAGTAATTTAAAAAAAAAGAAGCATGTATTGCATCTTTAAACATGTTATAAAGCAAGTGTAAAAAGTACTACAAGGGTTAGATTGCCATCTAGTGTTTATTCTCGGCAATTACAAATGCGAACTATTTTATTAGTGCCGTATCTTGAGCATGGTTCTTTCTAGATCTGCACTGTTACATAATACTTCAGGAACAATATATTGATTTCATTATGTAAACCTTGAAAGGTTTTGTAGCATTATCTTTTTGTTGTAGGTCACCAACATATTCCGTAGCGCAGTACAACGTGGGAGGGAGGACAATGACATAGAAAAAATAGTACATATAAAGTAAGTTGACACAACATTAGACAATAGGAAAGGAGACCCCTTACCCGAAGAGCTTACAGTCTAAAACAAGAAGGGGAGCGATAGGTGACCAGGACTAGCGGGGAGGTTGCGCAGCAGGGGTTATAGAGTAGAGTCTAATGGCATTGCAGTAGCAGACAGCAAAGTGGTCGCCCTCTTGTGCAGGGCGCCTCATGTGCAGGGCGCCTCATGTGCAGGGCTATGGTGTTGTAAGGACAGAGAGAGTCCCATGGGTGGCATGAGGTGCAGCTGGGTTGGGAGATAGAATCTCCCTCTTGCAGCACAGGGCAGTTAACATTTCTGGCTGGGAATCTGAGCAGAGTGGGAGTTAACCCTTTGCGTGCTGGTCGGTGCAAATGTTTGGGGGCATGAAAACCAAATAGGATATACACAAGCGAACTGTTGGCGTTAGCCGAGAAATACTGAAACGGGGATCCGTTCGTTTGGGCAGTTTTAGGATGGAGAAATGGACAGATTTGGCGAGTTCTGCGTTTCTTATCTGCTACAAACTGAGATTTCCCCCAAGTTGCTATGGAGTGCTCCTGATAGCAATTCCTTTTTCCAGACACATGCATTTCATACCCTAACACGGGTGCTCAACTCCAGTCCTCAAGCCCCCCCCCCCCAGCTGGTCAGGTTTTCATGATATCCCTGCTTCAGCACAGGTGCCCAATCAGTCCCAGCTTCAGCACAGGTGGCTCAATCAGAGGCTTCGGCTTCGACTGAGCCTCTAATTGAGCGACCTGTGCTGAAGCAGGGATATCAAGAAAACCTGACCTGTTGGGGGGGGGTTGAGGACTGGAGTTGAGCACCCCTGCCATAACTGCACTAACTGTGTGTTCTCAAAGATGTCATGGCTATGTAAAGTATCCTTACAACAATCACATCCTGTGACCCAGATTTCACATTACTCGTTTTGTGTAACGTGGGGAATGATTTGTGTTGCCACTTTGACGAATGTCATTACTGATTGCACAGCTATGATAGTGACATGCTTAAGGAGATATATCTAAACCACAGCAACGTGTCTAATATCATTAGTTCTGTTGTCTTCTGCTGTATATTCCACATTAAAGGGGGCGGTTTGCTCTGTGTACAATCTGAATCTGGACCTTCTTTTGGTTCGAGTTTCGTAGCTGCCGCTATGCACAATGATTGATAGCTCTGGGGAAGTCTTACTTCATTTATATGGTAACTATAAAATAATTTTCATTAAAACACATTTGTTTAAAACAAGTCAATTATATTGGCAAATTGATTTAAAAAAATATGTTTATTGGGTGGAAGACGAAATTGGACGCTTGTTGTCATATTTCTAAATTGTAGCATAACAGCATCATAAACGCCCATCACTTCTAAATATTGCTTCAGAGTTTCATTCATTATGTATCATCATTGCATACATTGTACAGTAGATCAATAATATTTCCCAATGGAAAAGCCACATTGTATGTATCCAAAAATATATTTTGGATTACTTACATTAGATTGGTAGAATTAGTAGAATTCAAATTCTAAATTACTTGCTAGATTTTTTTCAGCATGTGAAAGTTATTAACCAACTTCTAATAGAATTAAGCTTACGGTAACTATATGGAAAAACCCAAGGCAGCTATTCCCTTTCCACATTTGGACTTAAATGAAATGCCTGTTTCAGATCTCCACAATCCTGTCTCCTGCTCTTGTTATGTAAGTGACCACACGCGGTGTGTATTAAAACTATTGATTATTTACTGATCCAAGCTTTTCGGGGCTCTGTTCCCTTTCTTTGAAGCTGAATCACTACAGCAGGGGATGCCAACTCCACTCCTGAGGGGCCACCAACAGGTCAGGTTTTCAGGATATCACTGACTGAGCCACTGATTGAGCCACCTGTGCTGAAGCAAGAATATCCTGAAAAACCTGGCCCGTTGGTGACCCTTGAGGACTGAAGTTGGCCTCCCCTGCACTGCATACCAGGACAGCTTTGGGACAGTGTTTTTCCCAGGCAGGATAATCACTCGGAGAAACGTGTTTAATAATCAAGAAAGGAAATAAAAAAGAGAGGTCATGTATATTCAAAGTATGGACCAGGAAACTGTATTTCCTGTCCTCTGTCTCTGGGAGGGTGTCCACTTAACACCTTTTCACATCTCTCCAATTCACCCCACACTTTACATCTAGTATATGTATCTCCTGCTAATTGATGCTAATCCCCTCTCCACGGGGTTTGTGCCACTTTCTTTCTTATGCTGTAGCATTCTAGTGCTAGTTGGCAGGTGTTTATAAGACTGCTGACTGTTTAAGTCCAATGTCCTAATTAAGAGAGGTGGTGGAGTTTGTGGACTCAATAAGAGTACTGTGTAAAAGAAGTACTGGCCTTGTGGCAAAATTCACTGACGGGAGTGGGAAATATCTGGTTCCCATCTCAGGTTTTCCTGACCCTGAGCATCTCAGTATTTTCTCTGGAGATAGACAGCCCTACATAAGATTTTTTTTTAAATCTGCTCTGCACAAAAAAAAATAATAATCACTGTGTATACAGTATATCTATTATTACATACAACTACTAATTATAGAGCAGAACACACCTTGCAACCTTGACATTCCACATATTTTTTTCTGCTGGCTGCAGAGTTATGAGATTTTATTGAGTTCTATGAGCCCAGTAAAAATACAACCAAGTGACACATAGTATGAGAGGTGACAGGTCTGTCTTTATGCTGTATCATTTGATGATTTTGAGGTCTATTTATCAAACTCTGGCAAACCTCGTCTTTGCGCACATTAAATCCTTTGCAACACTGTTCTATGTAACTAGAACCAAATATATATAGATATATATATAGATAGTGACATAGTCCCAGGATATTAGGCAGCTTTCTGCCCGATTTAGGTCAAAGTGCAAAAATAGTCTAAAAGGATCCATTCCACCGCTTCACATTTACTGAGGCTGGTGGATAAAGAATCCAGGCCATAGATTATAGTGGTTCTAGTTCCCCCTCACCAGCTCACCTAATTATAGAAACAGGTATTTAGGACAGAAAAGTTTGCTGTTTCAGTCTCTCTCCTAGAGCCTGGAGGCTGGGGGCACACTGCTACCCTGTATCCAGTTCGGGGAGGACGCCCCCTTCATGTGTTGCAGTATCTGTAAGGATTGCAGAGAATTTATTGGGACAATCTATTGGGACGCTGTCCCCTTCTATCAGATAAGAAATCAATGTATATGTCTATACATAAAGACTGTGGATATTATTAAGTATGTAGTAACCCTAAACAGGAGTGTGTTGTTTAAACTGGGAACCAGGATAGTTGGCCAGTGACAAGTAGAGAGGCTTATGCTGATGTACAGTTAGTTTCCCAAAAAGGGGTAGGCTTTATTTTTATGGTTTCGTTTTCTTAAAGTGACAGGCTGTATAAAATATTGTGTCACTAATATAAGAATAAACACTGAAGGTTAATGGCTGAGTGTCTCCAACATGTATCTGTTGAAACTGCAGTCCCCTACAGGCACAAAATAAAACAGGCAGAAGCCTGAGTTATGCACTATAATTCTATGTCATATCCTTGTGTTTCTCTAAATAAACCCTAGAAGACCATGTCGAGAAGCGCCCAGACAGACATCAGCATTACGCCAGGATGGCGCGCGCGCGTGTATATATATATATATATTATATATATATATATAACACAGAGAAGCGCAGGCTCCATAGCATAAATGTGTAAAAATCAGGGTAAATTTATTAAGCAACAGCAGTCCCAAGGAGATGCACTTACAAGATATTAAAAACACCTTCATGGGAGAGAAATCTCTTTGGGATGTCATCAGTGGGGGTAGAGAGAGCCCGATTAATGCTGAATGCACCTGATCAGTTTTAAACCTCACGCAGCCTCCAACAGCTCCTGTCACACGCTGACACTTTACATCTGTATCTCACAGAGCTTGTGTGGCTTTTCCTCCGTCACTGCTAAGATTCTCGGCAAGGGGGTAGTCAGCTGGCTTTGCTGTATAATCCGTGGAGGCTGCTATGGGTCCAGGGGCTCCTCGTGTCTCCAAATATATAAGTGCAGACTTTCAGCTTTAATTCAAGGAGTTGAACAAAAATATCGTATGAAACGTTTAGGAATTGCAACCATTTTCATACACAGTCCCCTTATTTCAGGGGCTCAAATGTAATTGGACAAATTAACACAATCATAAATAAAATGTTCATTTGTAATACTTTGTCGAGAATCCTTTGCAGGCAATGACTGCTTGAAGTCTGGACCGCATGGACATCACCAAACGCTGGGTTTCCTCCTTTGTGATGCTTTGCCAGGCCTTTACTGCAGCTATCTTCAGTTGTTTGTTCGTGGGTCTTTCTGCCTTAAGTTTTGTCTTTAGCAAGTGAAATGCATGCTCGATCGGGTTGAGATCAGGTGATTGACTCAGCCATTGCAGAATATTCCACTTCTTTGCCTTAAAAAAACTCCTGGGTTGCTTTCGCAGTATGTTTTGGGTCATTGTCCATCTGTAAAGTGAAGCGCCGTCCAATTAACTGCGCTGAATTTGACTGAATCTGAGCAGACAATATATCCCTATTCACTTCAGAATTCATCCGGCTGCTTCTGCCTTCTGTCATATCATCAATAAACACTAGTGACCCAGTGCCATTGTAAGCCATGCATGCCCATGCCATCACACTGCCTCCACCGTGTTTTACAGATGATGTGGTATGCTTCGGATCATGAGCTGTTCCAAGCTTTCTCCATACATTTTCTTCCCATCATTCTGGTACAGGTTGATCTTAGTTTCATCTGTCCAAAGAATGCTGTTCCAGAACTGGGCTGGCTTTTTTAGATATTGTTTGGCAAAGTCTAATCTGGCCTTCCTATTCTTGAGGCTCATGAATGGTTTGCACCTTGTGGTGAACCCTCTGTATTTGCTCTTGTGAAGTCTTCTCTTTATGGTAGACTTTGATAATGATATGCCTACCTCCTGGAGAGTGTTCTTCACGGCTGAATGTTGTGAAGGGATTTTTCTTTACCATGGAAAGAATCCTACAATCATCCACCACAGTTGCCTTCCGTGGACGTCCAGGACTTTTTGTGTTGCAGAGCTCACCAGTGCGGTCTTTTTTTCACAGAATGTACGAAACTGTTGATTTGGCCACTCCTAATGTTGCTGCTATCTCTCTGATGGATTTTCTTTTTTTTTGCAGCCTAAGGATGCCGTTTCACTTGCATTGAGAGCTCCTTTGACCGCATGTTGTGGGTTCACAGCAACAGCTTCCAAATGCGAATGCCACACCTGGAATCAACTCCAGACCTTTTACCTGCTTAATTGATGATGAAATAACAAAGTAGCCCACACCTGTCCATGAAACAGCTTTTGAGTCAATTGGCCAATTACTTTTGGTCCTTTTAAAAAGAGGAGGCTACATATTAAATGTATGTAATTCCTAAACCCTTCCTCCAATTTGGATGTGAATACCCTCAAATTAAAGCTGATAGACTGCACTTTAAGCCCATAGTAATTATTTAACTGTAACTTGAATTTATTTTGGTAAACAGCCGAAATAACAAAACTTGTATCAGTGTCCAATTATTTCCGGACCTAACTGTGTATATGTGTATATATGTATATATATATATATATATATATATATATATATATATATATATATATATATATATATATATATATATATATATATATCTCAAATGGAAATATTCCTGTAGGCTCATTTGCAAATGAGCCTACAGGAATATTTCCATTTGATATATGATTTGCTGTGGAGGGTTTTTGTCACTTTTTTTACCCACCATAACTTAACTAAGTATATATATATAGTTTGAAAGAACCACAAGCACTCCGTCCGAATCAACAAAATACTGGGTGCAAATCCTATAAAATAATTTAGGCAAAACGATACCGCATCAAGATGAAATATCAGAGGCAGCACTCCAAATGGTAATCAAAATATTGTATTGAATCAACAAGACATCATTCCAACATGTCCACATCACCTTGATAAAGGTCCCGTTTGAGGACCGAAACGTTGGAATGATGTCTTGTTGATTCAATACAATATTTTGATTACCATTTGGAGTGCTGCCTCTGATATTTCATCTTGATGCGGTATCGTTTTGCCTATATATATATATAATATATTGTGACAGAAACCAGGGGTTGGTAATAAACTCCATATACAGGGCTCCCAGGATACTGAACAGTTTCTGTCCTGTCTAAGCTGAACAGGGCAGCCTCGTGGTACAGGCACTCCATTCCACAGTTTGTCTGCTGCCTGTTTTCTGTCACCTGTCATGCTGATTAGAGTTCAGGTATATAAGACCTGTTTCCTCTGAGCCCCGCCCAAGAGCCTGGAAGGCTGCTGAACTGCAGAGGGGTGAGAAAGCCTCTTTCCCAAATCGCTTCATTCATTCTGTTAGTTTGTCTAAAGACTGCAAAGGTACTTATTTTGTTGGTGGAAGTGGACAAGCCACTTCCAACTCTGAGTCAGGGACATCTAAGTTTAAGTTATCGCTCAGACGAGCAGCTTTTTGTTTGGCTTTGTTTTCTGTTTAAACTGTGGCAGTCTCAATGCCTGGGACTGAATAAACCAGGCATAGCCTGTTTAAAGGAACAGTACGTGACGTCTCATCATTTAACCTACCCTAAAAGACCGTGTTCTAACAGTCCCGGACAGACGGCGGAGCCCCGGAGTAAGCCGTTTGTCACATATGGTGGAGAATGCGGGCAGAACACTGAAAGGTCTGGGGGTTAAAGAACTTTAAAAAAAAAAAAAAAAAGAAGGTTTTTTTTTCTCTCTCTCCAAACAAGATGGAAGACGTGGTGAGTGCGCTGGTACGCAATGTCGCTGTCCAGAAAGACGCGAATGAAGCCCAGCAACAGGCGAGTGAAACCCAGCGACAGCTGTTAATAGCCCAGCAAGAGACTAATGCAAACCAGCAAGAGACAAACCGCCTGCTGAGAGAGGAGCAAAAGCGGTTCGCTCAGGGCTTACAGCAGGAACTCGAGATCCTGAGGGGGACAATCAGTAACCTTCCACTGGCAGAGGCAGCCCCAGTTCCGAAAATGACCAGGGCAAGCCACTACCTTCAGAAGATGGGACCCTCGGATGATGTGGAAGCCTATCTTCTCACGTTTGAACGCACGGCACAGAGAGAGGGATGGCCAGAAGCTGAGTGGGCTGGTCTAATCGCACCCTTCCTAAGCGGCGAACCCCAGAAGGCTTACTTTGATCTAGAGCCAGCCGAAGCTAACGTCTATGCAAAATTGAAGTTCGAGATCCTCGCCCGCCTCGGCGTAACCACGGCTGTTCGTGCCCAAAGGTTTCACGCATGGTCCTTCACGATGGATAAAGCCACCCGAAGCCAGATGTATGACCTCATCCACCTCGCCCGGAAGTGGCTACAACCCGAGATCAACTCAGCAAGCCACATCGTGGAACGGTTGGTCATGGACCAGTTCTTGAGGAAACTTCCCTCTGCCTTACGCCGTTGGGTCAGTCGGAGTGACCCCCACAATGCGGATGAGCTTGTGGCCCTTGTAGAAAGGTACAGTGCAGCAGAAGAGCACCCGCAACCCACAGTCGTGGAGCAACCCCACTATCCGAGGTTCCAGGACTCTTCCAGAGACGGTAAAAGGGTACCGGGGTTAAGGGGCGCTGAAGAGCGGCGACCACCTTCACGCCGCTCCAGCAACAGTGGTTCGCACACTAAGGGCAATAGCCAACATGGGGAGCCGGGAAAAGGCTCTAAGTGGGACACAGACTATGTACCTAAATGTGTAAATTGTCATGAGAGGGGCCACACAGCAAAAATCTGCCCACTAAATGATGAGCCCATGCAATGCAACAGCGTGGAACCTTATTCGCTGTTGTCCCAATGTATGGGCCCTAGCCCAGAGGACCCCTTGAATAACCATCTGTGGGCATTTGTAAAGGTTAATGGTAAGAGGGTTCGGGCACTTCTTGACTCTGGGAGTATGGTCACACTAGTGTCCGAATACCTATTGCCCATTAAGAAGAAACAGGTAAACAGTTCACAAAGAGTGGCAATTTGTTGTATACATGGGGATAATCATGAATATAACACTGTTGATGTTTTTTTTTAAACAGAATTTGGTTCTTTAGATTTCAAGGTGGGTGTTGTACCCAAACTGGCACATGATGTGTTAATAGGGACCGACTTTCCCCATTTTCTAAAAATGTGGTCCCCAGCTCAGAATAGCGCCCAGAGTTCAATAGCAGACCATAACGAAGTGTTAGAAGAAACAAATCCTTTCCCTTTTTCAGAAATGGAGGTTGACGAGGGCCCAAATAAGAAGGGGGAAAAGGAGGAGTGCTGTGAAATTCCCTTCCCCATCACTACTTTGGTAGGGAATACCCCAAATCAAGATGTTGATCAGGCACTTACCACCCCAGTACAGGATAAGACCCTCGCTGACCTAGAGGTCAGTCCTGGGAGTTTTAAGAAGGCCCAGTGGGAGGACCCCACATTAGCGGTAGCAAGGGGAAATATACGGGACCAGAATAGTACTCATGGCCAACCAGATAGGTCACTTGCTTACCCCTACTTCGAGGTAGAGAACGACCTAGTATATCGGGTTGATAAAAGAAAATCAGTTACAACTAAACAATTGTTGGTACCACGGACATTCCGTAACGTAGTATTACACCTCGCACATAGTCATCCATTGGGGGGACACCTAGGGGCGGAAAAGACAAAAGAAAAGGTTCTCCGAAGCTTTTATTGGCCTGGGGTTCTGGCAGAAATTACAAACTATTGTTCCTCATGCCCAGAATGTCAGATCACCGCCCCGTTCAAAGCATACCGCAGCCCATTGGTACCCCTTCCCATAATAGAGGTACCATTTGACCGGATTGCTATGGATCTAGTAGGACCCCTAATAAAGTCTGCTAGGGGACATCAGCATATATTGGTAATATTAGATTATGCTACCCGATATCCGGAGGCAGTTCCCCTACGTAGCACCTCTGCTAAAAACATAGCAAAAGAGTTAGTACTTCTGTTTTCCCGGGTCGGAATTCCTAAAGAGATCTTATCTGACCAGGGAACACCATTTATGTCCCAAGTAACAAAAGAGCTATGTAAACTCCTAAAAATCAAGCATCTCAGAACCTCAGTCTATCATCCACAAACAGATGGTTTAGTGGAAAGGTTCAATAAAACCTTAAAGAGCATGTTACGCCGGGCGGTCGATAAGGATGGGAAAAACTGGGACTGTTTGTTACCATACCTGTTATTTGCCATTAGGGAAGTTCCCCAGTCATCCACAGGCTTCTCCCCGTTTGAACTATTGTATGGCCGACATCCAAGGGGCTTACTGGATATAGCCAAAGAAACTTGGGAACACGAGGTTACCCCTTACAGAAGTGTAATAGAGCATGTTGCCCAAATGCAGGACCGCATTGCTGCAGTCCTACCCATAGTGAGGGAACACATGGAGAAAGCTCAAGAAGCACAAAGGAATACGTATAATAAGGGTGCTAGGGTCAGAATTTTTTTTCCAGGTGATAGGGTACTAGTTCTGGTTCCCACCGTGGAGAGTAAATTCCTTGCTAAATGGCATGGGCCATATGAGGTCTTGGAAAGAGTGGGAGAAGTAAATTATAGGGTAAGGCAGCCAGGTAGGAGGAAACCTGAGCAAATTTACCATATAAACCTACTCAAGCCCTGGAAAGATAGAGAGGTCTTGTTAACCCTAGTACCCCCAGGTCCGTCAGAGAATCAAGAAACTGACCCAGAGGTTAGCATAGCTGAAACACTGTCCGTGCATCAGAAACGAGAGGTCCAGAGTTTAGTGAGAAGGAACAAAGAAATCTTCTCTACACAGCCAGGTAAAACTAACGTAATTAAACATGACATAGTCTCTGAACCGGGGGTCCGAGTTAACCTTAAACCGTACCGAATCCCAGAGGCCAAGAGAGAGGCTATAAGTTTAGAGGTTAAAAAAATGCTAAAACTAGGCGTAATTGAGGAATCCCAAAGTGGGTGGAACAGCCCTATAGTTTTAGTCCCAAAGCCAGACGGTACAACAAGGTTTTGTAATGACTACCGGAAACTAAACGCGGTGTCAAAATTTGATACTTATCCTATGCCCAGGGTGGATGAACTTGTAGAGAGACTGGGCAAAGCCCGATATCTCACAACCCTAGACCTAACAAAAGGGTACTGGCAGGTTCCCCTCACAGAAAGGGCAAAAGAAAAAACAGCCTTCTCAACCCCAGACGGCCTCTTTCAATATAAGGTGCTGCCTTTTGGCTTACATGGAGCTCCCGCCACATTCCAAAGAATGATGGATAAAATTTTAAAACCACATGTTCGGTACGCTGCCGCCTACCTGGATGATGTGGTAATCCATAGTGAAGATTGGCAGTCCCACCTTCCAAAGGTCCAAGCTGTGCTCGACGCAGTTCGGTCTGCTGGACTAACTGCTAACCCCGCTAAATGCACTATTGGTCTGGAGGAGGCCAAGTATCTGGGGTATTCTATTGGTAGAGGGTTACTCAAACCACAAACACTCAAAGTAGAGGCGATACAAAATTGGCCAAGGCCAGTCACAAAAAAACAAGTAAGGACCTTTTTGGGGTTAATTGGCTACTATAGGAGGTTTATTCCCAATTTTGCAACTAAGGCAACCCCACTAACCGACCTCACAAAAGCAAGAGGACCGCTAATGGTAAAGTGGTCCCCCGAAGCCGAACAGGCCTTTAGAAACCTGAAAGAAGCTCTCTGTGCCCAACCAGTGTTGGTCACACCTGACTTCTCCAAAGAGTTCGTAGTCCAAACCGACGCATCTGAGGTAGGGCTGGGGGCGGTACTCTCCCAGGAGTCTCAAGGGGAGGAGCACCCCATCCTTTATTTAAGTAGGAAACTAAATCCCCAGGAGAAAAATTACTCCATAGTCGAGAAAGAGTGTCTCGCAATAAAGTGGGCTGTAGAGACACTCAAGTATTATCTGTTGGGGAGAAAGTTCCGATTGGTCACAGATCATGCACCCCTTACCTGGATGTGTCAAAATAGGGAGAAGAACGCTAGGGTGACCAGGTGGTTTCTAAGCCTACAGCCCTTTAAATTTTCTGTGGAACACAGGTCGGGGCACAAACATGGCAATGCCGACGGGTTGTCAAGGATGCACTCCCTAATATCCATGGTCGCTCACCCCTCGAGGTCTGAGCTGGGGGGGAGGATATGTGACAGAAACCAGGGGTTGGTAATAAACTCCATATACAGGGCTCCCAGGATACTGAACAGTTTCTGTCCTGTCTAAGCTGAACAGGGCAGCCTCGTGGTACAGGCACTCCATTCCACAGTTTGTCTGCTGCCTGTTTTCTGTCACCTGTCATGCTGATTAGAGTTCAGGTATATAAGACCTGTTTCCTCTGAGCCCCGCCCAAGAGCCTGGAAGGCTGCTGAACTGCAGAGGGGTGAGAAAGCCTCTTTCCCAAATCGCTTCATTCATTCTGTTAGTTTGTCTAAAGACTGCAAAGGTACTTATTTTGTTGGTGGAAGTGGACAAGCCACTTCCAACTCTGAGTCAGGGACATCTAAGTTTAAGTTATCGCTCAGACGAGCAGCTTTTTGTTTGGCTTTGTTTTCTGTTTAAACTGTGGCAGTCTCAATGCCTGGGACTGAATAAACCAGGCATAGCCTGTTTAAAGGAACAGTACGTGACGTCTCATCATTTAACCTACCCTAAAAGACCGTGTTCTAACAGTCCCGGACAGACGGCGGAGCCCCGGAGTAAGCCGTTTGTCACAATATATATATTCTAGATCGCACTTTCCCCCACCCCCTGGGAGATATGGCAGCTACGGTATGTGTGATGCTTTACCTGCGGCTCAGTGGAGGCCTGAACCTCCGCTGCTGGGAGCCTGGGGTGTACCTGATCCTTTGGTTGATAGCACCTCCACCTGCGTGTGGGATAAGCCCATGCAGGACAATAAGAAATACACCCGGGTATGACATAACAGGTTTACTGTACATATGTGACTAATAATGATAACACACAACCTCTCAGGCCTCGCAGGGCCGTACCCCCCTTCACCATGCCACCCCAACACCGTGTCCACACCCCAGTGGGGTTTACCCCAATGTACCGCTGTGCCCCTGGGCACCCAACCACCCTGGTATTCACAGAGTCAACCCACCCAAGTGTGAGACAGCGCTGCCCCACTAATGTATGTAGAGTTGATGAACTTGGCGTACCTGCCCAGGTGCTCCTGCACCCGGTTATGGCCAAAAGAGGAAACGGATCCACTGATCCCAGCGATGGTAGCTTAGCTTCCGCCTCCATGTTGGGTGGTATTCCGTGTAGACAGTGCCACCATGACGAATGTCTCTTATAGGTAGGTGGTGATCTGGTCCCAGACCACTGGATCCAGCTGCGTCCTGGCTATGTGCCTCACACTTATGCTACAGGGGCAGTGTCCCTATCTCACAGGCCTGTCCCTGCGGCAACCACAAACTGAAGGGAGTCGGGGCCTAGCTGGGGGCCTAACATGGGGTCTCTGGCCTAGTGCAGATGCCACAGACACCTGCACATGCAACCTACCCTGACCTTGTCCCAGCCCTGACTGGTGTCCTCCTCTGCGCGCAAAATGTATCAATCTCCTGCTGCCGAGATTGTCCTAGCCCTATTGGCTGCCTAACATCACCTGGTTCGCTGCCCCTATGCCTGATGGGGCTTGTAGTTCCCCGTGGAGCCGTCTACGGCAATGGCCACCATGTCCTGCGTGCGCTTTTCCCTAATGGCTACCGCAACTTGGGCCATACTGTGCATGCGCAATCACACCGCAGATGCACTCTAAAGATGGCGGCGCCCCGCACACTTCCGGCACCCGCTGGATGTACCGGAACCTTCCCCTCACTCTCACCAGCCTCCGTTGCTAGACCTGGAGGTAAGGGGTTAAATGGAGACCAAAGGGAACCCTGGCCACATATATACATACACACTGCCACTGTTGGTCCCATAGCTGGACCGAAACATTGGATTTCTCTGCATCTTCAATACAGATTCTTGCTTTTGAACACAAATACCGGAGTGCTGGGTCATTCCTCATCTTAATGGTCTTTGGGTAAAGTATTTCCCTATTTATTTTTTATGACCGTGCACTTGCCTCTTCCATTGTACTTTATTGAGGTGTGTGTGTGTGTGTGTGTTATATCTATATAACAAGTAAGCACTTACTAAGATATTCCAATAATATTGTATAGCCATGCATAATAATGGTATATTGCTTTCCTCTCTATTGGCAGTAAGTCCTGATAAGTACGGGTATGCCAGCAGTAGTTATGGAGGTTTTCCCTCATACCATGGTGAGGTGCCCTATGTATGAAGGGGAGTGGCTGTATGCTCTGAGTCCCTGGATAGTGACATCAGGGATGCGCCGGCCTCCTGAAGTATATAAGGCACAACACAGTTAGTTACAGTGTGTTCTAGCAGCTGTGGGAAGCTGTTGGGAAGTTGTATTTTCCTGCATAAGGGAATGTAGGAACACTTTGTGACCCTAGTGACGTAACTAGTGGTCCAGGTTGACCAATCAGCCTGTCTGAGCCACTCTGTGTCCAAGGACCTGGCGCAGAGAGGATCTCCCTAGGAGAAGAGGGAATCCCACTTCAATTTAGGAGGGCGTACCTGGCAAAGGGACAGCACGGAGAGATGTGCGGCTAGAGCCGGGAGCTGCATGGGGCAGTCTGCTACATCACCGTCTACAATAAAGATGACCTTGTTAACGATACCCCCACTGTGTGAGTGTGAAGTTACTCAGCAGTGGATGGCACCAACAAGAAGGAGTTCCTCACCAGGACCATCTCCCTGCGGAAGCATAGACCCTGATGAGGTGGAGGCGCTGCACATGATGTAAGTTGAACTCGCACCCACTACCTCAGCTACCTGTCCTGCAGGAATCCCCTACTACTATCAAGCGGGAGACTCAGGAGTTCTGTTGCCTACAGGTGCACCACCAAACACACACGTAATGGGGGGATTGATTATTAGAGTACCCGGGCCAATGTGAGATTGGGGGGTGGGGAAACCCGTTACAATTGGAGGCGCTGCTGAGATATATATCTGCCAACAGGACAGGCTTTTGCTAGGCTCACGCTAGGAAACAGGGAAAGTGTATGCTGCCACTTTGTGCTGTGTTGGGATGGAACCGCAGGGATACCCTGGGAACCTGAGAGGAGTTAGTGGGTCTGGAAAGGGGCTATAGCTGTCCGAGTCACCTTGAGGTCGCGCTAGGGGTAGGACGCCAGAAGGGAGAGCCTGTTAACTAGGTCAGGAGTCCTGGAGAGGGTCTGCACTAGGCTGACCAAGAGAGGTAGACGCCCAAGTACTGCATGGAAGCCCCAGAGTACTCTAGCCATTCCAGATCACTTACCGAAGGGAGCACAGACTGGGAGGAAGGAGATACAGTAGACACTGAGAGAGTGAGCCTAGCCTGAGGTAGTGCAAACACGAGTTAGACGTATGTTAGGTACACGAGGTGGTGCACAAGGCATGTTTATTGTACGGATGTGGTAGCTGCCCCGCAGAGCGGAGCTCCATGTACAATAATCCACTATACCGTGAGCAAGAAGTTACCGTCAGAATGGAGGATCTGCAAAGAGCAGAAGGTCCAGGATGCCGGGAAGAGGAAGGAGAACAAGCTACAGGAGAGACTCTTGTGTGTTTGTTATGGAATGGCGTGAAAGCCGTGGCTGTGCCGTGTTTGTCATGCCTATGTTCTCGGGATGATACCCCTGAGAATAGTGAGGACGACAGCCTTGCGAGATGGGAGGAACGAAATGGACTTTGTTACACACCAATTAACAAACAGCCAGACGCTACCTCAAATATAAAAGAGGACAGTGCTTA
The DNA here is from genome assembly GCF_040206685.1 of Ascaphus truei. Taxonomy (NCBI): domain Eukaryota; kingdom Metazoa; phylum Chordata; class Amphibia; order Anura; family Ascaphidae; genus Ascaphus; species Ascaphus truei. The sequence goes on along the minus strand of NC_134486.1, from coordinate 377,983,123 downwards.
CCAAAATGGCGGTTCCCGCGATCCCGGGACACCGCGTGGGCCAGCTACAGAAAATCTTGCAACTCTGCAGGCTGCAAATTGTTGGCCAGGATTGGCGGCAACGAGGAAACTCCACCCAGTTGGGGAGTTTGGCGCGAATGCTGGAGCCGCGCCCTCCTGGACTATGTCTCACTCTGCCCCTGTGCTGGGTCAGCCTACAAAGCGGCGAGACATCCCCCTAGTTTCAACCAGGGGGAGTGGTCTACAGTTCCACCGGATGCCGATGGAGGAAGTGGGGGGAAGCATTGCTCAACCCTCCCCTGCACTTCAGTTGCGAAGAGCCATTGATCAATACAGACCGCTAGGACGAGTGCTTCCGTTGGTGACCATGGCTGAGCAAGCAGAGAAAGTGGAACAGAGTCCTTTGATATCAACCCACCCCTACTCTGTCCCAGGAGGCTTCCTGATTATCCGCGTAGAGGGTGTGGAGACGGTGGTCTGTCTCTGCTTGCAGTGCAGACTGCCTGGCGGAGCTGTTGGCAGTGAGGCTCGATGCCCTCATTGTGGACTACAATACATGTGGCCTATGACCACCTTTGTACCGGTGCAAGCCGGGGGGATGAGAAATCCTACCCCGACATCGGCAGCGGATCTTCCGGGTGCACTGTGGAATGTGAGTGCAAGTCCCGTGGAGCCGGAGTCGAGCCGACTTCTCAAGACGGAGAAAACCGACCATCGGAGAGGTGACCGGAAAGGAGCCCACAGACGGTCCCCTACCGGAATACCCCGCCCGAACTGTAAATTAGAGTCCTCGGACGAGGAGTGTGCCAGATTGGCCGAGACACAGGACTTGTTGGCGGAGTACCATACTACTGGTATTCCGTGGCAAGATGCTATACCTCGTGGTGTGGAGACACGGAGTAGAGTGTCCCCAGTGCCGCGACAACCCGATCGCCAGAGTCCCACTGCCGTGGTGACTAGCGGGTCGGAAGGAGGTCGATCCACCCCGACGCTGCGGAGCAGTAGGCTAACTCCGTGCTCACCGCAGATCCCGGGGGTGGAGGTGAACGAAGAGCGGATCCAGGGTCAGGCTGGACCGCGCAGCAGACGGGAGTTGCCGGATATCCTCGTGGAGGAAGAGGTCTCGCTTGGGGACCCAACCCAAGATGGCGTCGCAACACGTGCGGATCCCGAGGCAGTTCCGGACGACCTGAGCGGTGTCGAGTGTGAGGCGATGGCGCCTCTACGGTCGAGCAGTGGGAATCGATCCCCTACGGACAGCAGGCGAAGTGGGCGCTCGAACCGGAGAACGAGAGGATCCACTACCGAAGGCCCGAACGAACGTGAGTCAGGTGTTGCGGAGGAGCAGGTCGTGACCCTGCCGGTACCTACCGTTCGGCCCCGTCCCCCAACCCCGTCCATTCCCAAAGTTAGTCCCAAGGCCCTAGTTCAAACCCCTGTCCCTGTCACCTGTTCCTTTGGGTCTACCTCTAGTCTGGGTATGTCAGGGGATTCCCGGGGTCCTATCACAGAACGGACTGGAAGCCTGGACTGGGGAACTTCAGATGATGGATCGGAGGGTGGAGGGAGGATTTCCCGACGAGGGTCGATAATTAGTGAAAGCAATAGTGTGCTGAGCATTGCGGGTGGGCATTGGTCTCAACGTAAAGAAAGGGTTACACAATCTGAGGGTACTTCAGGGGTATCCTCAGGCGGGCCGGATGATGAGGAGGAACCCCTAGAACCTAACTCTGCAGAGGTACGGGAAACTAGGTGGTGGGCACCATTATATGAGGGATATGTCGCCTGGATAGACCGCACCCGTTTCATTCTAGAAAGGGATGGGGTGGTTGACCATTGGTGGACCCCTGGGGATTTTGACGATGAGGCCTATCTCAAGGAGCTACAAGTACGGTGGGACCGAATACAAGTAGGTCTTATTACCCCAAAGGGATCTGAAGGGTTAGATGATCCGGTGGAGTCAGATGAGCCCCTGTCATGGGTGTTGCCAGGAAGGGCTGGGCAAACTAAGTTGACCCGAGCTTGCCGAGCTGAACGGGCTATTGCGGCTAAATATAAACGGTCACACGGGCTGGAATACCCCTATGTCCCTGAACCTCTGATGAGGGAAATAGAGGACAATAGAGAAAGGTGGCTTCGTAATGATATTGAGTACTATATCGTTAATAAGGGAGGAGCCATTACGGGAGTCCAGGCTGAGCAGAGGATCTCCCAACTCATGCGGGTCTGGAAAATAGGGCGCAGCGTGTATATGCACAAGGTGGTGTATTGCAATGAGCGAGGATTGCCCCGAGAATTTAGTGTAACCGTCAATGATGCAGCGGGGTGGGAGGTGAAGAAACCAGACCCTCGACACTACTATTAGGTCCGTCTAGGAGTGGTCTGCCTTTTTCTTTGACGCTCTCTGCTGGTCAGTGAGCGTATGTTCTGTCATTATTATGTGAAGTGATAATGTTTAAACGCTAAGTTTGTGTGTTCTTTTTCAGTGTTTCCTGGAGCAAGGTACACCAAATTTAGGCCCAGCCGGGACGGTGGGGATTCACCAGGGGGAGTATATAGCCATGCATAATAATGGTATATTGCTTTCCTCTCTGTTGGCAGTAAGTCCTGGTAAGAACAGGTATGCCAGCAGTAGTTATGGAGGTTTTCCCTCACACCATGGTGAGGTGCCCTATGTATGAAGGGGAGTGGCTGTATGCTCTGAGTCCCTGGATAGTGACATCAGGGATGCGCCGGCCTCCTGAAGTATATAAGGCACAACACAGTTAGTTACAGGTGTTCCAGCAGCTGTGGGAAGCTGTTGGGAAGTTGTATTTTCCTGCATAAAGGATTGTAGGAACACTTTGTGACCCTAGTGACGTAACTAGAGGTCCAGGTTGACCAATCAGCCTGTCTGAGCCACTCTGTGTCCAGGGACCTGGCGCAGAGAGGATCTCCCTAGGAGAAGAGGGAATCCCACTTCAATTTAGGAGGGCGTACCTGGCGAAGGGACAGCACGGAGAGATGTGCGGCTAGAGCCGGGAGCTGCATGGGGCAGTCTGCTACATCACCGTCTACAATAAAGATGACCTTGTTAACGATACCCCCACTGTGTGAGTGTGAAGTTACTCAGCAGTGGATGGCACCAACCAGAAGGAGTTCCTCACCAGGACCATCTCCCTGCGGAAGCATAGACCCTGATGAGGTGGAGGCGCTGCACATGATGTAAGTTGAACTCGCACCCACTACCTCAGCTACCTGTCCTGCAGGAATCCCCTACTACTATCAAGCGGGAGACTCAGGAGTTCTGTTTCCTACAGGTGCACCACCAAACACACACGTAATGGGGGGATTGATTATTAGAGTACCCGGGCCAATGTGAGATTGGGGGGGGGGGGGGAAACCCGTTACAATTGTGATAAGTGAAATTGTGTACATACAGTACAGTAAAAGTAAACTGTTTGAAAATATGTGTTTTTTTCACAATGATGTGGCACAGTGAGATATAGACAAATTATGTATATAGGAGTGTGACAACTCAAATATAGTGTAATAATAATACTATGAATACAGTGATAATTGCAACAAAAAGTCCATATGTTAAGTCCATATAATGTATAAAGTCCATAAACTAGTATAAATAAAGGATATAAAGTGCCGTGGCAGTTTCGTAGCTTCTAAGAGGATTAACCACATCCACGAAGATCTGTTTAGAAAGAGGCACGCGCCACACAGCGTAAACCTGTGTTGACATTTATCGTAAATGTATAAGATAAAAGTAGCCGACTCACAAGTGCGCATGTTCTAGCTACACTTGTGAGTGTGCTACTTATATCTTCTACATGGATAATACATGTCAACACAGATTTACGCTATGTGACACGCGTCTCTCTCTCTCGATAGAGATATCTTTATCAGTTCTGCGTGCCAGGGAGATTTGTGCCACCTCGGACTTGGTGGACACTTGCGTTGCATTTACAGTACACAAAATAAGAGTGCCTGCCCTAGCAGCAAAAGTTGATGCATCCCAATCCCATTGTAATGTGAGTGCGGTGTAACTGCTCTGGTTTCTCTCTGGAATCATCCCCGAATAGCAGTAAAACATAAGGAGGCTAAAATAGGAGCAAACTAGAAGAACAACAACACACACTTTGAATATCTTTAAACCTACAGCGCAATTTCTCTAACACACAAACTAGATTAAAAAAATATATCTTTTTAGTGCTTACCACCACCAGCTTTGTACATCTATACTTTCAGATTGAATAGGTTTGTGGCTATTCAAGCGGACTGCTCTGGGCTGATGTCAAACAATTGCCTGGGAAGCAAGGCTGCACAAAGCTGCTTTATTTCACGTTGCGGAAGAAACCTATCCATTGCATGGCAGAGATCTTGGCAAGTGTGTGAAGGCCCACTCAGGGCAACGAGTGGGCAGAGAATAGGAGGAGGGCAACAAGACTGGTCCTCAAGGGCAGAGGCAGAGATGCAAAGCCTTTGTTTTGTTTGACCGATGGTGTACTGGGAAAGGTTAAACGCATGAATAGATGATTAAAAAGGACATTGTGATATACAGTACTTCAAAAGGGAGTGTAGGCATAGTCTTTAAACATTGAAGGTTTTTATAGTGCCCTGAGAGGGCATGAAAACTAAGAAACGCTCCTTTCTTCTACAATAAACATTCAGAGTAGAGTGTTGTTTTATAGAGCCTCTCACACATATATATTATCAACATCCTGTGTGGTTGATAAATGTGTTGTATGAGGGTCCTAATGGTTGGAAATAGATTAATGAAGCGTACTTCTCACGACTAGAGTCAAGCGCTGAAGGAGTGGCTCAGTGAGTAAAGGCACATTGCTACATCACAAACAAATAAAACATCCCTGGAAAAACCATGAGTCTACATAAAATAAACATAAGCAGTGGGGAATGGGCCTTTATTCTTCTCAATACATTACAAATCCTTTCTCCTTATCCCCCTCAGAGGTCTCTTCACAAGTGCTGTGTACATTGCCAGAGCAATATAAGACCAAAACAATTATTATTATTACTACTTCTACTGTTTGACAAAAATAAGTGTTCTGTTAACCACCACTGCCAGAGGGGTCTGCAATACAATTGCCAAATTAGTTATATATAATTTGTTCTAACAATATTCCCTAATGAGGTGGAACACAAATAGGGTTTTGCATTATATTATTATTATCGTTTATTTGTAAAGTGCCAACATATTAGCGCAGTACAATGGGGATACAAAGTTATGTATATAGCAGCGCCCCGCCTGCAGTCATGTTTCTGCACATGCTCTCTGGAACACACTCTGCACAAAAAAATGCTATGTTCCGTTTTTCAGTGGGGGCCTGGAACCGAACCCGTCGTGTGAGGGGGGCCTACCTGTATTATATAAACACAATGACATACCAAATAAGGACCAACAGATACAAAAGGTAACACGAGTTTACAAGGTATAAGGGGCAATGTTGAAACAAGGTAAACATTTTTGCTGCTTATCGTGGGTGGATTATGCCTCAGGGGGAGTGGAATAGAATATGCAGAATATATTTTGTACATTTATTTCACATGTATTTGTAAACTTTTTTTTGTGATAAAGTTTAGTATTTTAATTGAAACACCTCCTCCTTCTTTGAATTTAGGGCAATATTTATTAAACAGGGCCAAGACTTATGCACGTCACCTGTTCAAATGAATACTAGGCTTTGATTTTTGTTTCTGTGGGAACTGGTGCTTCAACACACGACAGGACATAAGATGCCATGACTCGCGGAAATATCGGCTGTAATAGATATTTATCCTGGGATGTGGCACAGGTTTCCCTTACTCCATAGAAAAATCCAATTAAGAATTGAAAGAAGGGATTACTAAACTCCAATAAGGGGTATTGGAGCTCGATCCTGTGTTATGTGATGTTCAACTTAATGGTAGTGAATGAGGGACCGAGCTCCGTAACCTCTATTCAGAGCTTGGTGAATCCTGACCGAAATGTCAGGTCTGCCCTTCCAACTGTACCAATGTACGTATATGAATAAAGTCAAAACACTGCCAGGGCCGCAGACGGATTTCCCGGGCTCAGGACTGGAGTTACGACCATGCCCCCCCCCCCCCCCTGTCCACAGTCTTGCGAGCCCCCCCATTTCACAACTTGCGAGCCCCCTTCTCTATTTTCCCCCTCTTCCCATGTATTTCCCCTCCATCCCACTCTTACTCCCTCTCTTTCTGACTCCCCTCACACCCTCTCTTACACCCGTGCTCTTCTCTCACTCTCCCACCCCCCACTCAAGCTTTCCTTCCCCCCCCCCAATGCCACACATGAACACAATCCTGCACCCCCACCCCCCCTCACAAAATACATACCAAAAAACCCACCTCCCCAAATACAAATCCCCACAACCCCACTCCCGAGCTGCGGCCGGACAATTTCCAATGCCGGCCGGACATTCCGCGACCACCAGGCCCGGGACACTTGTCCCGGCTCGTCCCCCCTGTCGGGGGCCCCTGAACACTGCCAGTACTTTAAAGTGCCCGACCCATAATTTTTTATTTTTATCTGGGATCTTTTGCCTGACAAGAAACTGAGGTAAGTAGCACAGCCCTTTACATGGTTTTCATGTGTGTAGGAAACTGTGATATTATTTTTGTATACAATGCAAATTAATAAGCCATAAAGCCGTAAAAAAGCACCATTTCATTAATCTGGTCTTAGTGAGAGACACAGGGAAAAAAATTTTGGAGTGAGAGCCCTGATGGAGGGGGCCTATTATATAGAACATGGAGTTTTTCTGAGGTTCTAGCACATTGTTTTTCAACAGGGGTTCCTAGGAACCCTTAGGTTCCTTGTGCATCCCTAAAGGGTTCCCTGCAATTTTCAGGTCATTGTTCCAAAACCAGAAGAATTTACAATGCATCTAATCTCAGATGCGCTATTAGAGAGGGTTGGGGTTCCTTACAATGCATCCGATCTCAGACACGCTATTAGAGAATGTTGGGGTTTCTCAGAATTTCATAATATAGTTATAGGGATCCTTGACCAAAAAAAGGTTGAAGATCACTGTTCTAGCAGCTCTTTCTGGAAGGTTACATGAAAACTACATTTGTAGCACAATGTGCTATCTTCATCAAATCTGATCTTGGCAATAACAGAGAAATCACAACTGATAATGATGCAAAGTAGTTCCTGACTATGTATGTCACATCCATCATGTATGCCCGTCTATAAACTTGTTAGCTTTTCCACATCTTGACCACAACAAGATCATTGTTGGAGACTTTATCTCACAGAACATCAAATGGGAAAATAGTGCTATGTGGAAATGTACAAACAGATACAGTGTACTCTCATTTGCAGGATATATAAGAGACAGTCAGTAGCAAAGAACACATCCCATATTAGTGCATTCAGAAATATTTGTGGCGTTTATAAAATATAAAGAGTATAAATATTCTTGTATTGTTTCTAAGGGTCCTCTTGTTAGTAATCAATGATTTAGGTTTCATGAAATCACTCCGGTATACACTGTGACTGCAAGGGTTAATTGACTGCACGCTAGCTAATGGATAAGTCACATGATGGACTAACCCTGTTGTCACAGATAGGTGGAAGGTGCATTGAATTCGTATAATGCAGTTTGTGAGTATGAACATGAAAATCAGTTGTACTGTGACAGCCAGCCCCCAGTATTCAAGTGCTCACTGAATCCTCATGATATCCTTGAAAATCGGAGTCCCATCAGCGTGCTCCAGCCAACTCACAAAGGCAGCAGAGAAAATTAGAACCATGGCAGTGCACTGCGTGAAAAAGGGCTAGACTGCTTCAAAGATAAAAACTATTTTATTGGCACATAACGAACCTTCGATAGGGAAAGATATATTTCACGCCTCACTTAGAGCTTTATCAAAGAGTGCGAGGCGCTGGTTAAAGGTCCTGGTCAAGCACGTTAGTCGAAAGCCATCAGGGGATGATGCCATGGCTTGCTATTGGCCCACAGGACGTGGGAGCTTTGAAGCCGTCATTACGAGGACCCCAAGTAGTCCAGCCTGAGCGGCTTCCGGCACCCCTTATGGAGATAAGTACCTCGGGAAGCAGGGGGTCACCAGAGCTGAAATTAATGGGATTCAGCTCTGGATACCCCCTGCTTCAATCCTATAAAAATTAAAAAAATAAACAAAAACACATTGCTAGGATAGCCTCTATATTGAGGAGTAGCCATACTACCCCATCCAAATAATGTTGTTTACAGTCAATGCCCAACTACATGATATAGACCTTCAGCGCTAGCAAATGATTTTTTTTAGGTTCTTATGATTTGTGACTGATATGAGTTGACTTTACAAATACCATTGTGAATATCAAAAATAACAACAACAAAAAAGAGGTGGAAGTGATGCAAGCAAATACTTTATATTGTGAAAAATAATAAAAACAGAATATTATCACATTAATCAATAAAACAATAAAACAGGGTAAATTGCCTGATTGATTGTTGAAGCCCAATTCAGGGGGATATGTAATCCCACGTCACTCTCATGGACGTCTTCCGTGGGTTCTTGGGATTCTGAGGAGAAGCTGTGGCTGATGTTCACCGCTGTGATGTCTCCCTGCTGAAGCGCTAATCCTCTGTGCGCCGGACACCAAGGGGTCACGCTCATTGCCATTGTGAATAACCAGAGAACAAATGTACACAGAACATTGCAGGGAAGGTGTCTTTTTGGGAGTTAATAACACATTTACATACAACAAGGTACTGTAGTTTACTACTTTTCAGAATCTATGCTGACGTTTTGCTATATACAGTAGTTCAGTGTTTTTCAACCAGGGTTCGTAGGAACTTTTGGGTTCCATGGGCATTCCTAAAGAGTTCTGTGAGGAAAATGAAGTCTGTTCTATTTCTGATCGTTCATGCTTGCATATATTTGTCACATCTTCATTTGTTGTAATTTCTCAGAACTGTATGGGCATTTCTTGAAAATAGCTTGTTGTTAGTTTCGATTATCCAGATGGAGCACCCCCTGTTTCCTGAGCATAGATTATATACGCTTGTCCCAAGCACAGAAAAGCAGAACTTCACCCTGGACAGTAAGAGAGATGAAACTGCTGTGCCTGGGACACTGCAATCGCAGATAATCAAATTTCTACCAGGCATTTGAGGATGACGGGGTTCCTCTGGTTGACCGTGTGGTGTATCCTGACTGCTGTAAGCTACATATAACTGAAGCCAAGTACTGTACAATAAACAACAATTTACTGAATATGTGTGTCCGTGTGTATTTCGTGGTTGATATCGACAATCCTAATAAGAACCCTTATCAATACAAGCTCCCTGTAATTTTCTGGTCATTTGAAAATTGTATCAAATACAGAAGAATTTACAATGCATCTGATCTCAAACGCGCTATTAGAGAGGGTTGGGGTTCCCTACAATGCATCTGATCTCAGACGCGCTATTAGAGAGGATTGGGGTTCCTCAGAATTTCACATAGGGTTCATTAACCAAAAAAAGGTTGGAAACCACTGCAGTAGTTGGTGAATACAGTAGTCTGGTATAGGAAATAGCAGCTCTCACTACATCACGTAATACATATGATAAACAGATTGGAAATGTATTTTCAAAGGTAAGAAGAGAATTACGTAAAATTCTACAGAACAATCATGACTGCTTGAAAACTCCAGACATTTATTAGGCTGAGGCCATAGTGAAGCAGACCGTGCGGAGGCGTCCGCACGCTGAGCGATCAGATTGCCTTAAGGCAGTGATCGCGTCTATGCTGCGTGCGGGCGAAGACGGGAGGGGGCGTGCGTTGCACAAGAATTCAGTTGAAATTGATTTATTGGCGCGGCAGGCCACTCACGTGAGCGGTTTGCCCAATAAGGGTGAACCAGCTCTGTGATGCCCCTAGGCATGACCGCCCCTCTCCCCTCCCCTCGCGGCACGGCGGTTCTCCACTGGCCACAAAACGCACTCACTTCACCCGGGTGACGTCACGGCCGCACACGCCTCCGCACGGTCTGCGGCACCATGGCCCCAGCCTTTGCCTGCTGCACTTTGGCTGCTTGTAACATGAATCCATGGCAAGGGTTTCATGCTACAAAGAATGTGGCACACCTTCAACTCATTGATACTCACATTGTTTTGGTTAAATAGTAAACTCAAAGATGCACCTTGGCATTTCTGATCACAGCTCCCCTCCATGCTGAGAGAAGGATTATCCATATAGACAACATCATTCAAGAGCAGGTGGATCAAAGATATGTAGGCACAGCCACAATACCCATTTGTCATTTGCCTCAAACATGGCTGGAGACCAACTTCAGCCAGACCATATATAATCTTTATCAGCATGTTACTTGACAAACATATATATTTAGGGAATAGTGTCTGTGTATGTTCTCATTAGACAGCAATATAAGTAACAAAAAGAGACATAGTAACAAAAAGAGACATAGCAACGAGCTCAAAGAGGGAAACCTGCCGTTTCTTTTAAACCTATCTTTACTTAACTTTAATATTTTAGCATTTGCTGTGCTCTGGATTTGGTCATAAATCAGCGGATGAATTGAAAAGCACCTTTTTTCTTTTAATATAGTTTGCAACACATTTTAGTGCCAGCATGGATGTTCTTTACAGATGCACAAAATGTTCTTTTTATGATTACAAATGTTATTTCTTTTTCAGAGATCCTGACACGTTAAGATGTACAGTAAGCTGTTTCGACACTGAGATTACTTTGACACTGTCAGATAAATATTATTACAGACTCATCTTCGGATTTACACCAGTATTTATATAAAAGTGGAACAAGACTTGGCAAGGTCAGATCAAATAGAAAGTGAAGTCCTCGATGCTTAATGTGGGGAATACTCCAAGATGACGGATTCGTTGAAATAAATGTTGTTTCATTAGATAAATATAAATCAGGGTGTTACATGCAACCTTTCCAGTTTCCCATTCAATTATTTGTTTTCCCTCAGCAAAAATACTAACCACTTTTTTTTTTTTTTTTAACATTTTGGACACTTTGTTCTAACAACAACCGTTCAGTGTACCTAGCACTTTTCAACTAATTATTAAAGAAGTTCAATGCCAAGGTTCCCTCATAGCGCAGTAGTTTTAGACTATTCTAAACCATATATTTTTTAAAGCAATCATTTATGGTCTAATATTATTTTACATACACTGTCCAAACCAGTGTTTTTTTAACAAGGGTTCCTATGAACCCTTGAGTTCCCCGGGCATCCATAAGGAGTTCCCTGCAATTTTCAGGTAATTTCAAAATGGTACCAAATACAGAAGAATTTACAATCCACCTGATCTCAGACGCACTATTAGAGAGGGTTGGGGTTCCTTACAAATGCACCTGATCTCAGACGCGTTATTAGAGTGGGTTGGGGTTCCTTACAATGCATCTCATCTAAAACGCGCTATTGGAGAGGATTGGGGTTTCTCAGAATGTCACAATATAATTATAGGGTTCCTTAACCAAAAAAAGGTTAAAAAAACACCGATCCAAACCATACTGTATATATCTCTAGGGCAGTGTTTCCCAACTCCAGTCCTCAGGGAACTCCAACGGGTCAGGTCTTAAGGATATCCCTGCCCCAGCACAGGTGGGTAAATCAGCGGCTCAGTCATTTTGACTGAGCCACCTGTGCTGGAGCAGGAATATCCATAAGACCTGACCTGTTGGGGTTCCCTGAGGACTGGAATTGGGAAACACTGCTATATGGCTTTGCGAGTTGCCTCCACATGGGTCGCCAAAAAGAATATGTATTGGTGCATATATATATATATATATATGTAACAACCGATGGGGCAAGGTGGAATTGCTCCCACTCCACAAAGAGGGGAAAAAGAACACACAATTTAGTGGAGTGCTACCTTTTATACCCGGGGAGGGGTTTGTAACCCTGCCCCTTAACAAGGCAGGTCCAGGTACTGACAGCCATCACACCAACTGCATGTGACCCAGTCAGTAGCCTCCCAGGCATGACACTCCTAACTGCCATTAGGCCTGCACCTGAATATGGTAATATTGTATGTATTCAGTCTGCAACTCACAGGCTAGGTCTCTGTGCAGGAGTTTAACCCCAACACTCCCTGTTCCTATAAGGACTTATAATGTTATAACCCGCAATCACTTCCGCATCACGTGATCGCGTCACAGTCTTGCGAGATCTCGGCTCCGATATCGCCGCTGTGGACACCGGTTCTGTATTGGACTTCAGACGTCAATCTCTAACTCTGTAAACTAAACAAACATGCCCTACGCGTTTCACCGCTATGGCTTCATCAGGGGCTGATATCGTGTACCTGTCCCTACCTAGGGTTTTATAGCCACCTCCTATTTCTGATTGGATAATAAATTTAAATGTCCAAAATCCCATACTTGATGAAAAATTAGTCTGTTGTTATTGATGTTAATACACATTCTGGTGCAACTGCTATTACATTGGAAATCTTTCTGTAAGACAACATTTAACATATATATTACCCAAATTATAAGCACCATATTTGGATCCATTTATATATCTAATTATTAATACACATGTAAATTGAATGGTCTATTCAACAAAAGATTTAAGTGCAAAGAAAAAAAAAAGGAATACCTCAATAAATAACTAGTACTAGAAATCACATATACTATTAATTGAATTAATATTTAAACATAATTAGTAAATAGACATGTAACGGGTATTCCACCCCACCCAATCTCATATGTAGTGTGGGTGAGTAGAACATGCGGTGTTACCGGTGTGGTGCGTATACCTGTCAGGCTCACAGGAGGTCTGAGCCTCCGCTAATGAGAGCCTGGGGTGCTGTCCTCTGGAACGAATCTTGTTTCAGCGCCTCCACCTATGTAGGATTCTAGGGAAATGTAGAATGACCCTAACATAGGAACCCACTCAGAAACCAGATACACCAGTATTAGGGATAACAGGTTTACTGAATGAACAAACACGAATAAGGACAACTATTACATAATCTCTAGTACCATCACAACAGTATAACATCCCCACACGGTGCCCACAGCCCAACCCTTGTCCCGTGGTCAGCGCTGCCACTATGTGTTAATAGAATGTTATGATCTGTTGGTGCACTTGTAGAGTACCTGCCGAGTGCTCCTGCACTCGGGCCTGCAACTACTTCTCAAAGGATCTGTCGACCTGGATCCCGTCTGATCCGGTGCTGTGAATCTTTGCTTGGGGTCCGCCAGGGGTGATCCCACCCGGGAGATAGTCTTTATCTTTGAACACCGACTTGAGCCCACGTCGCCTTATGGGAACTGCAGCATCCGCTGATCCCTATCTAACCTTGGCACTACATGACAGGGTCCCTAACCTAGGGCCTGTCCCTGAGGAACCGCAACCTGGGATGGCTTGGGGAAAACTCCTAGGGCCTGTGGAACATTAACCTGCCCCCCCTTCCCCTAGCTACCCAGTCTCAACTGTAACTGCTAATCCTAACAGCCTAACGCACCTGCAGCCAACACTCAGCTCACACTGTTAGCCTGCAGGGATCCACACACACTTCACACACACTGCACGCACTGCGCCCAGCACATGCAGCGACACACACACAGACAGCTGCAATCACACACAGCCACCTGGATCCCGCAGCAATCCACAGCTTACACACTGTGTCTATTTGCCAGTGCCCACAGCCCTCTCCGCTGTGGCACTGCCAAACCTGCACCTTACATACACTAAGGGCGACCTCCCTATCTAGGGCCGTCCCTTATCAGTTACCCACTAACCTGGTGGGGAGTTGGGGCCTACCTGGAGGGTGAGGGTACCTATCAGGATGCAGGAGCTGCACTCACTCCCTGCATCCTTCCTTCCCCTTCAGCTCCGCTGCTCCAACTGACATGACTCATGCAAAGCCCGGGAAAATGTATCTCTTTCCTCCAGGGCAGTCCTGCAGCCCTATTGGCTCCTATCAAGCACCTGGTGCCTGCCTCGCTATGCCTCATGGGAATTGTATTCCCGAGGCCCCTACAATAACATTGAGGCCGCGTGCGTGCCTTCCCTCTGCCTACACAAACCTGTAATGGCCGCCGCAACCTCTCACTAACTTCCCCTACTCTCGCGCGACTCTCCTGCGCCTTCCCTGCCCTCACGCAACTGCTCCCTGGCTCTAGGGTTCTCCCTGCGCATGCGCGACTCTGCCCTGTCTCTCGCAGCCTCCCTGCGCATGCGTGAGCTAACTGGGCCACCGGGGACTCACTGCGCATGCGCGAGTTGAAGCGCAATGGCGGCGCCCTATCCGCCCGGCTCCGGGAGCGCCGGGAGCCCTGAGATGCGCGTGCGGCCTTGGCAACCGGCCGCACGCGTCCCCGGCAACCCCCGAGCCGGGACCTGACCGCCCTCTCCCCTGCCACTGCCGAACGGAGCCGCCATTGGACGCGGCGGCCCCCGCGATCGGCAGTCAGGTGAGGGGGGTGCGGTAGCGCTGGGGAGACCTGGCTACAGACAGATATATATATTTATTTATTAGTAACAGGAAATTAGTGCACACACCTAACACACCTCACAATTGCCCGTCTAGGTGCTATAAGATATAATGACACTCCTTGATGATGCTGCTCGGTGTCTGAGGTCCCACACAAAAGATCCTCACAAAGGGAGTACAAAAATAAAGAAGGGACCTGAGTGCAAACAACAAAGAGGGGAAAGTGTGCTAACTAAATAGGTGTGAGTTGTGTGAAAATGAGAGAAATAGATCTCTTGAGAGTCCTGGACTGGTCGGAACAAGGGGTGAAAGTCCAACTCGATTGGATGGAGTAGTGCAGAATAAATGGTTCTGGAATTGAATAAATGCAGAATATAGCAAAGTACTGTATAAAAAAGTTTACTGAACAAATAAAAAAACGCACCTTACAATTTGGTAGAATAAAAGTGCATTGTGGGATATATCCAGATACAGCAGTGGGCTAGATGTTAGTGGACACCGCTAAGATGCTTTGTTGGATTTCTCCGGGTTATTTCACACAGCACGCTCTGTAGATCCGTACCTCCTCGTCACCTGCCGATGACATCAAGGGGCACGGTGGGGCCTGCGGGCTGGACTTTAGAACTCGCAGCTGTGTCTGTGGTTCTAGCCGAATACTCAGCCTCCTCTGTGTCAGTGTTCGCAGAGCTCAACAGGGAACCCAAAGTTAACCTTACGTATTTCGCTTCAAAAAGCTTCCTATGGGGGGATAACATGTGACCCTACCGCTCTCTAAGAGTGTTAGATAATACTGGAAGAGTCCAAAATCGTTGAGCTTTCTCGTGGGTCAATTTTCTATTGGCGTGCGCTCAGTCTCAGAATGTAGCCCTGTGACGGATCGCGCAGGGCTGCATTCTCTGATGCCGAGCGCACACCAATGCGGAAGTGACCAACGAGGAAGTGACCAACGAGGAAGCTCAGCGATTTTGGACTCCAGCGTTATCTAACACTCTGGGAAATCAGCTGGCTAGCAGTTCCCTTACACTGCAAACGTATGGATCCCCTGCTCATGCAGTCCTGGCTGGTTCAAGGAATTACATTGATTGCCAGGGAGCGGTTTTCAGTCGTGGACTGAGCCTGTCTTCTTCCTTCCAGCATGCCGAGCGCCAGGGCTGCAGAGTTGTTACTCTAACAGGCATTTTTTTAATGCTCCATTTGTCAGTGCATTTCCTGTTGACTGGTATTTTTAATTTGTTTTACAAAATTATTTTTGCAGAGCCACACTATGGTCCTTGTGCTTCTTGTTTTCTTTTTTTTTTTTCAGATTCAAATTTGTGATTTGGTTCATCATTCATGGAAGCAGCAGCTGAGTCTCCTCGACTTTATATACCATCTATTTCTGGACTTCATCTTTCTTTCTCGCCATTGGATTATATCATATCATTGGGACTGGTTTGCACATATTTTTTTTCATTTATTTTTATATCGTGTGACACTTGTTATATTATTATTGTATTTCCCTTCACTATTATACATGTAACATATTTTGTACACATTGATTGACATATTTCACTGCTGTGAAAACAAAGAAAAACCTGGCGCCAAAAGTTCATTGGATAATCCTGTACTCCTCAGGGGATCAGCACACTTGCTTGACAGGCCATATAGGGGAAAAAACACAAACAGACACAGATCATAGTGCAACACTGTAGGGTTAAAACAAGTCTACACTAATACACACACTGCACATATAACATAGAGACTCCTAGTGACTATTAAAAACTATTTATTAAATAAAAAGAACTATGCCATAAAATGGTTTGGACAAATGAGAACACTGCTGGTCATCCAGATGTGAAAAATCAGAGCCCTACTTACAAGCAGCAAGGCAAATACAGGCAATGCAACAAAGAGTCTTCCGGCTGCTGCTGATGTCTTTGCAGAGATGTGATTCCTGCTGCACTGTGACTCTCGTGCTGACTCTCCCTCCAGGGGTTAACAGGAACAGTGGCAGTGTTGGAGGCCTGCTTGTGGGGCTCACAGCTCTCCTCCACGTGAGGCTGCTCTCCTCACTTCCTCCTCCGGTTACACAGGCTGTCTCAGCGTAGACCTGTTTTAACCCTACAGTGTTGCACTATGATCTGTGTCTGTTTGTGTTTTTTCCCCTATATGGCCTGTCAAGCAAGTGTGCTGATCCCCTGAGGAGTACAGGATTATCCAATGAACTTTTGGCGCCAGGTTTTTCTTTGTTTTCACTTTCACTTTCTCTGTCAGTACTGACAGTATTACTAGGCAGCCTTTATATATATATATTTTGCAATTGTCACACTGGTGTTTTAGTCTTTAGCGCTTGTGCACATTTTTTCTTTTTCATATTTCACTGCTGTGTCACATAAGTACCTCCTATTTACTTTATAGTTAGCGCTACTTTCATAATATACTAGCTTTTGTACCTGGCTTCGCCCGGGGAATGTATCTCCCTGCTCCCCCCCACTGGTACATCTTCCCCCGCTGCCGCCACATCCCCCACCCTTCCGTTGGAACATTTCCCTCCCCCCCACTGCCTCCCTCCCCCCACTGCCTCCCTCCCCGCTGCCGGAACATCTCCCCTCGCTGTCGACACATCTCCCCTCGCTGTCTACACATCTCCCCTCCCCCCGCTGCCGGTACACCTCCTCGCACTGCTTTCGGCTGCGACCACGCTGCCGCTGAGCTTTCTCATGCTTGAGAGCGGTGACGTCACCAGCTCTCCAAGCATGACCGATCGGCTGTCCTGCAATTTTTTTTAGAGCAGGAGTGGGGGTGGCTATTAGGGGAGGGGGCTGTCTCTGTGTGTGTGTATGTGTGTGTCTGTGTGTGTCTCTTTTTGTGTGTGTGTCTCTCTGTGTCTCCATTTTCCTTCTACTACCTTCCCTCCCCTCTCATTGCTCTCTCTCTCCCCCCATTGCTCGCTCTCTCTTCCTCCCATTTCTCTCTCCCGCCCCCCCTATCTCTCCCGCCCACCCCCCTCTCTCCCGGCCCTCTCTTCCGCCCTCTCTCCTTTCTCTCCCTTCCCCCTCTCTCCTTTCTCTCCCTTCCCCCTCTCTCCTTTCTCTCCCTTCCCCTCTCTCCTTTCTCTCCCTTCCCCCTCTCTCCTTTCTCTATCCCCTTCTCTCTCTCTATCCCCCTTCTCTCTCTCTATCCCCCTTCTATCTCTCTATCCCCCTTCTCTCTCTATCTCCCCCTCACTCATATCCCACCTCACTGCTTTCCCCCTCACTCCGTTCCCCCTCCCTCACTCCGTTTCCCCTCCCACACTCCGTTCCCCCCACTCACTCCACTTTCTCCCCCTCACTCACTGTTTTCTCCAACCCCCACTCACTCCATTTCGCCCCCACTCACTCCGTTTTCTCCCCCCCACTCACTCCATTCCCCCTCCCTCACTCTGTTCCCCCACTCCCTCCATTTTCTCCCCCCCCCACTCCCTCATTTTCTCCTCCCCCACTCACTCCGTTTTCTTCCCCCCCTGACTAACTCAGTTCTCTTTCCCCCCTCACTCACTCAGTTTTCTTCCCCCCTCACTCACTCAGTTTTCTTCCCCCCCTCACTCACTCCGTTTTCTTTACCCCCTCACTCCGTTTTCTTCCCCATCTTACTCCATTTTCTCCCCCCCCTCACTCCGTTTTCTTTCCCCCCACTCACTCCGTTTTCTCTCCCTCCCCCCTTGCAGATATCTCCCCTGCATATCTCACATCAGACACACACAGCACCGAAGCACTGACACTCCCCCTCCTTTAGTAGCCACGCCCTCGCCCCCTGCTCCTGCACTGAGATTTGCTGGACATTAGAATGTCCATAATTTGGGAGGTGAGTCACATTGGAAGCTCAAAATAGTTGTGTTGACCTACAAATCCGCAGCAGAATGTACAGTGAAAGTTTTGTTGTGCTACGTGGTGCCGTTTGTGAGATATCGATGCTTTTCACATACGAACAAACGGAAAACTTAGAATTATAGTATAGGTGTGTGTGTGTGTGTGTGTGTGTGTGTGTGTGTGTGTGTGTGTGTGTGTGTGTGTGTGTGTGTGTGTGTGTGTGTGTGTGTGTGTGTGTGTGTGTGTGTGTGTGAAGAACTATAAGCGCTACAGTGAACAATTATCAATGGTGTAAACAATATAACACAGTATACTGAAATTGTGAATAAAACAAGCAATATATAATATCAGAGGAGGTGCTAACCAGTGACTATACTTTCCCTATTTGGTGCTGCCAATTAGGTCCTCAAACCCACAATTGCAGAGCGAATTTGGACGATGGAGATGACCTAGGCGCAGAGAAAGAGGATGGGGTGGGAAGGGGAGGGATAACATAGAGTAGTATTTCTATTTAGGGTCTTTCGTACAAGGTAAGAGATGCACTCACAATTAATTGGAGTAAATCAAGCCTTTCTCCAGAAAAACTGGATCTGGATCTTTTGAGGTGGATTGGATCCAAATAGTGTAATACTATTTATTAAAAATATAAAACCTTAAGCATAAGGTAATGAACTCACACTTTAAAATATAATGTAAAGGCAATAGGAGAGTTGATGTGTTATGAGTCTCTCACACTCAGAATCCTGTTCAATCAGCATTAGGTCCGTTTATCACAGCTATTCAAGAGTCCCATTGGAACTTAATCCTCTCCATTCTATAGCTATGTCCCTAAGGTGCAAAGCTGTACCCAGTTTAGATGGCAGGCCTCCGTATATAAGCCTCAGTGCAAGACCGGCTTGTCACCTCTCTGCTTCCTGCTTCCACGCTCTTCTTGGAGGTTCTAACCGGCTTAGGTTGATGTTTCTCCGTACGTCTTAGGAAAAAAGGGATCCAGCGCTCCACGGATTTCTAAATAAGTAAATTTATTATGCCACACAACGTTTCGACCAATAGGCCTTTCTCAAGTGACTAGGCCTTTTTTCCTGAGTGTACTTTGGATTTTGCCTGGTAGGTACTTTCTTGAACCAGCAGCACCGGTAAACTGTATGTCTTATCTTATTTGTGGAGTGCAGCCTTAACCCTCTTTACATTGCTATTGATCTCCATACGTCTCAGCATACAACCAGCATGTCCTCTCTCCGCTTCCGCGTCACGTGGGATACCCAACTCTCGTCTCGCGCAATCTGGGGGATAGTTCATCGGCCAGACTCCACTGAGCTCACAAATCTTTCACCGATACCACAGATTAAGGCCCACTGTTATATTAATAATCCATGTACAAAAGGGCATTACTGGCCACTAATACACAGGGTAGGTTAAAGGCCTTCAGCTTCACATTAGCATTTCAACTTCTTCAGCATGGGCATATTGACTAGTAATGTTTGCAGTAATGTACATAATTAGGCAGACAGAACAATAATTAAGAAAATGACATGGAAAAGATAATTAAACTAATTGAATTCTGGAGTCCCTGTCTAACAGAGCTAAAACAGCTACTCCTGTATCTATTCAGGCAATCTCGCCAACCTTGAGGTGGGCAGATCAAAGTTTTGTATTTCGGACTTAATGGAGGTATTAGAGTACCAGCAAATTGGTAACATTTGTGAGATTGAGACATTTGACCATATTATGAACTTCTTCCAGCTGGCGGAATAGGCCCCATTAAGTCTAAAACTGTGTTAAAATGGCTACGGGCCTGAAGGAAAAATCTCTTCCTTGGCTAGGCTCCAGAACTGAGAGGAACCTTTCCTCTGCCAAGAAAGCTGAAGGCCTTGTGACTGGATACACATTCTGCACCATTATTGCAGCAGACTCCCCGGGAAGCTTTCACGCCCTGCCACTTGTTATCTCTGATTTTTGTTGAACTTACAGGCCCGGGAATACGAAAGAAATGAAATGTAATGCAAGCCAGGTTTCAAATCCTTTGTCTCAATTTATTACTCATAGGGTAATGACTTTTATACAGGAAAAAGAAGATATTGGTTAGAGGCGTAACATAGGCGTAACATAGGCGTAACATAGGCGTATCCTGGGTGTGTCTTGGGCGTAGCTTTGATTAGAGGCGTGATTTAGGGGCAGGACATATTAGTGGCATGATTTTGGGACGTGTTTCTCCCAATACAAGCAATGTCTGAATACATAGCTTATTCATTGTCTGTTATCAAAAGAGACCTTGAATCTCTAGCAACTAAATTATACTATTTTGCAACTAAATTATACTATTTTGCCTCTTTCAGAGAATCAGTCTATTATATTCTAACTAAAAGAGCAGGAGACTGACAATACAAAAAGTATCTTAGCAATATCCTGAGCAGGAAGAAAGGAAATGTAATTTGGCAGAAACTGAGTGCATTTAGGAATTATATTTTAGCAAAAGGCTGACTACAAAATCTTAACTAGTTATGATCAGACAAAATGGATGCTTAACACAAGTGTAGATTCTGGTCTGACCTACTGGTCCTAACAGGGCCATATTTCCTAAGCAGCATTATTCCATATTACACCTTCCAGCGCTAGAAGATACATGATGTCCTCATTCACTAGAATAAGCAATATGCCTTTCGGACCAGGTGTGTATGGAACCATTTATTAACCACTGCTTAATAATTATGGGCCTATAGGACATAAATGGCGTTCTGCAATAACACACCTTCCTGTGCCAGAAGACACCTTTATCTCCTCCAGGCAGGTACCAATAATGCAAAGAGTAATCCATTTGAAGGTTTTAGCCATTCAGGGCCATGTTGTTTCAATAAACTGTATCCAAACCAGTCATATGAACATCATTTTCACCACGCACCTGTAAAGCTGCGAGAATTCAAGGATATGTGGAATGAAACCATTAAGTGTCATTTATTTTCATTTATTTTTTTTGCTACTTGTATTTTTCTAATTACACATCATTGATTGAGCATAACTTCCGCCTGCATTGGGGAGAGTTGGCCATGAATGAGTGTGGCTACGACATTGTATGATGCACAGATATATGAGCAGGTGGAATTGTACTTCCCTGGTGGATTACTTGAACATTAGGTCTGTTTAAAAAACTCATAGCAGCACTAACACTCTTGCTGTTTTTAGATCACGTCATTTGTGGGAGCTCGGTATAAACTATCACAATTGACCTTTATAACAGAAAATTGACGCTTAAGCATTTTGGAAACATGACAAAGGCTGTGGCCACGCAAGCGCTGAGTGTGCTGAGGGCGCAGAGTTTGCTCTCCCAAGCTTGGCGCTTGGGGAGACAAAAAAAAGAGAGTTTGAAGCGCGCTCAACATGCCCCCAATGCCCCCCCGCGCGCGCTTGCAAAATAGCCAGGACACCCGGAGCTCATGCTTGGAGAGCTGGCGACTTCACCGCTCTCAAGCATGAGCGCGGTCAGCACCAGCGGGACCGCAGCCTGAGTCAATTTATCAAAGTAACGTTTACCTCTTTTTCCCCATGTTTGCCAGAAAGTGATTTGTGGAAGTAATTATAGAATGAGGTGTATACAATTGTGCATCTGGGTGCATCACTTTTTTCCTTTGATATGCGTCTAACGTTTTCTGGGGGGAAAATGTTTTCGACTATGGAGACACCTAAATAGAATAATATATGTTAGTGGATCATGGGTTAAAATACTTTATTACGTAAATTGAAATGTATTTATTATCTGGTTTGGTTCTCAAATGTCCTTTTTGTTTTATCTGAGGATGCACAAATGTATGACACAGTAGGAGACAATGTAAAATAATAGAGATTATTTTTAATAATATTGGAAACATCATCAATACATCCTGGCACCAACTCATGTGTTTTTAGCAGTTGGTGCGACTTCAAGCAGAAGCTGAAGTTGCAGTGTAATTGATCTGAAACATTTTGGAGACCATTTGTAATGGACCAAAGGTATGTAAACAATAATTCCACTAAGAATGAATAGGATCACATAAAGATACTCCATCTGAGGACTGTCGATAATTGGAGCCAGCACTAGGTACACAGAGGCAATCAGCACAATAATTGGTATAATAATTGGAACCTGTAAAACAAGAACATGAGAATATATAACTGGTTATGCGATACACACACATTATATATCATGTCAATAACGTTTCAGAGTCAAGTCAGTCATATAGCTTGGCCCCCTGCAGACGCACTTATCAGAACTCTCTCCTAATGTCTCTGTACGTTATCCCTACCTACCAATTAGACTGTAAGCTCCTCGGGGCAGGGACTCCTCTTCCTTAATGTTACTTTTATGTCTGAAGCACTTATTCCCATGACCTGTTATTTATATTATCTGTTATTTATTTGATTACCACGTTTATTACTACTGTGAAGCGCTATGTACATTAATGGCGCTATATAAATAAAGACATACAATACAATACAATACAATACAGTAATACAGAGAGAAGGAGAAGCTGTGGGTGCTCAAATAGTTCCGGTCCCAATAATCTGAATAATATTCATAATAGTAAAGTGAGAAAAAACTCATGCATGGAGTGGGTATTTAAACAATGTTCCGTGAGATGTCTTGAAAATAATAATAATTGTGACCCTCCTGAAGGTGACAGCAAACGCTGGTATCCCACAATGCTGCAACCTCATTGGGGGTATATCATTTTTTGAAATCTTCAACAAGACAGAGTACTCACTTATGTAATGATGTTGGATTGAATCCCTTCTCTATTGTGATTCTTACCCACTCCTAGAGTCTCTCAGGTGAGGCGTGCCAAACCGCAGTTAGAAAGATCCAAGTAAGAAATATAGAAATTCAGCAACGCACAGCCAAGGGAGTCAGGCAAAATGATAGTAAAAATATATATTTATTCATTAGTCCATCACAAAAAGGAGGTAAAGAGACATTTGACCTTTTATCCTTGATAAAGCGCCAAATAGGTGCGAAACGCGTAGGAGGGTCGCTTTACCTCCTTTTTGTGATGGACTAATCAATAAACATATATTTTTTCTATCATTTTGCCTGACTCCTTAGCTGTGCGCTGCTGAATTGTTATATTAATTACAGTAATGCAGAGGGCAGAGTCAGTGATATTTGGGCCGAGGTTTAAGGCTGTGTCCCAGGGTCTCCCAGCACCATGAGATTGACTGCATGATGCTTGAGACCATGAGTAGAGATGATCAAATATTTTATTCGAATTTGTTTCCAACGTGGATTGGCCAGTTCCTTTCAGCCGCTACTTGTTAGTTCAGTGCGTGTCTTTCCCCCGTCCGGCCAACAGCAGAGATGATAAAAAACAAAGACTATAGCGATCAAGCAGGAGATACCATTCAGCTCAAAGCATTTCCAAATCACTCAGCACTCATTATGACGTCGCACTTTCATACTTGATTTCAGCGACCCGTATTATAAAAACTTAAATGTGGCAACCCTACTATATCTTCAGTTACCTTATATGGCCGTGGAAGGTCAGGCTTCTTAATCTTTAGGTACAGGAGCCCAGAAATCGTTATGCCATAAAACAACCAGGCGGTGAAACTGCAAACAAGCAAATGTGACAGCTCTTGTTGTGGTTAAAAGTAAAGTCCCATTTATAACGTAACATTGTTTTGCTACATCTGTCATTTCAAGCAGATAAAGTTTAATGGCCCAAATCGGCGCTCCCCGCGACATTCAGGCGTCCCGGAGCAGCGAACATGCCTGGTTTTTAAGATTTTCTCTCATTAGCACTTTATTAACCAATGAATGCTGCTCAAGTTATAGTTATCTCCAAGACATCATGTGTAAGTATGAATTGTATATAAATGGGGGAAAGGGAAATGGGAAAGACTCTTGCATCAGCTATTATAAATCTATGTTTGATGTTAACAGCACGGTGCAATAGGGATGGATATACAGATACACAGAAAGGGAAAAGGAGTCCCCGTAGAATGCACTCAGTGCGGTGATATCTGACTGATATAAATTTATAACCATTTAATTGGAACTAATAAAAATACATGGTATGGTGAGTCTATGGACAATCTATTGAACAAACATATCTAAAAAATAGATTCAATAGATATCTGTAAGTATGGATCGCTTTGAAAACCTTGGGTGTTGGTTGTTCCCCAATAGAAATATGCAAAATTGTGGTTAGTCTGCTACATTTATTTTTCCAAATGTTAACAAAAGAATACAATTTCTTAAAATGTTGATGGTTTTTGCAATATAAAAAAAAATTGCGAAAATAATTTTCCCCCCGTATTTAGCAAAGATTTCAAAATTGCCACCCAAATTTTCCATTAATTGCAGTTAAAAATAAAACATCATATGACCTGCGCATTTGTTGAACTTTTTGGATATGTGGGTCCAGCTAATTTTGGGGGGCATAAAAAAGGTCACTTTTGCTGGTTTTGCAAACTTGTGTGAACTTTTCACACATCTCTACTCTCTCAAGGGCCAAACTTTGTCTCTAACTACTGTAAATAGCAGTGGATCTTTAGTATATTTAAAATAAATATTTTAGCATTCGGATCATATCCGTACGATTTACAACACACCTGAATGTTGAATTCACTTGAATGGGCCATATAGTGTATTCCGGCACCAGATGGTGCCTTCAGGAATAGCACTGCTTAGTAAATATGAACCAATCTACTCTGAAGTCCCACAATAAGGCCAATCCCGACATACACTCAACACCCTAGAAGTGTCCTTTGTTTATTTTTGAAATATTAGATATTTATATGTGTTCGAATCCTTGAAAAACTCTAATATTTTTTTGGATCTGCATTGTAAACGAAGCTTTGACGTGTTGGAGGTTTGCGGACTTATTGCGTACTGTTGTAATTGGTGAATGTCATGTGCTTTCCGAATTGGAATGCTTAAAATAAAACAAGACTATAGTATAACAGCACAGAGCCGGCTGGGAGTTTGGCGGGGTCCGTTGCCAGGGGAGAGCGCCGGGCCAGTTACCTTCTCCTCCTGCTCCACATATCCTTCAGCTTCATCGTGACATCATTTGACGTTGCATTGTCATGGCGACGCTTGATCACATCACAAGGAGACGATGCCAAAGATGAGGAGCAGGAGGAGATGCCGGATCTTAGAGGTTGAGGTCCCCATTCTCTCCTGTCATCACCCTGCAGCTATCAACTCCTTCTGCTTCTCACATAACACCCCATCACTCTAAACACTAACTATCCTACTCTCTCTTCCTCTCCTCAGTGACTACCACTACTACACTGTGGCAACATGTGTCCCATCCTGGCCCTATTCACATACCAATCCTCTCACGTCCCAAACCCTGCCCCAAAGTCTCCTTATCACCACTCACTGCTGATCACTCCAACCTCATCCCCATTATACCTCTCCCTTCCCTACCCTTTTCCTGTGCCCTTTGGAACGCATGATCTGTCTGCAACAAACTCACGGCAATACGCAACCTGTTCATTTCCAACTCTCTCAACCTTCTAGCCATTACATAAACCTATCTCACCCCGCTCAGACACCTGCTGCCCTCCTGTTGCCCTCTCCAACGGTGGTCTCTCCCTCAGCCACACCACCAGACCAAAGAATAGACATGGCAGAGGAGTTGGCCTACTACTTTCCCCACACTGCACATTTGATGTCATATCCCTATTTCCCTCCCTTTCCTTCTCTTTCTTCGAAATCCACACTGTCTCTTTTCCCCCATTTCTCTCCATGTAGCTGCCATCTATCATCCCCCTGGACCTACATCCTAATTTTTTAAACAACTTTATGGCCTGGCTTCCTCACTTCCGACATACCTACTGTCATGCTGGGAGACTTTAATATACCTATTGACAATCCCACTGGCACCTCAGGTGCCCATCCTATTTCTCTAACCTTCTCCTATAGTCTGTCCCAGTTGACCATCTCTCCAACTCACTGTAATGGCCACTCCCTTGACTTGGTTTATTCCCGCTTCTGCTCAGTCTCTAACCCCTCTAACACGCCCTTTCCTCTCTATGATCATCACCACCTAACCTTTAACCTCACACCTTTGTTGCACCTTCTACAACAACTACTTCCAGAAGCATATAAAGAAACCTATATACCCAAGATCAGGGGAGCGCAAACTTTGTGTACTGCGCCCCCCTGCCTGCCAGCCCCTGTGCTCGCGCCCCCCTTACCTAACCTAAAATCCGGCGTCAATTGAAGTGCCGGGTCACGTGACCCATGGCGTCATTTGATGCGCGTTGCCATGGCGACACGTCCCATGACCCGCAGCATCATTTGTCGGCGCGTTGCCATGGCAACGCATCGCAGAAGAGAAGGTAGGAGACACTGCAGAGGCCTCACGCGATCCCACGGCACTTAATTTAAATGCCGTGGGGAAGAGCGCAGGGCCTCTGCAGCCACCACGCCCCCCAGAAAAATCTTGCACCCCCCACTTTGTGCACCCCTGCCCTGGACCACCTCCAATTTTCAACATCTCTACAACTTCTCCTCTCTCCCATCTCTATCCTTTCCTGTCCCAATCTAGCAACCTCCCTATATAACAGTATACTCTCATCAGACTTAGACAAGACTGCTGCCGCCACCACACGTCGCCCCCGACAATCTAAGCCACAACCATGGCATATACTTTTCACCCACTACCTCACGCACTGCAGAATGTTTCTGGAAGATATCCCACTCAAAAGCAGACTTCCTCCACTACAAATTTATGCTCTCTTCTTACAACAATGCCCTCCCCCTTGCCAAGCAAATCTACTTCTCTTCACTCATACAAACTTTGTCTTCCAACCCTTAATGCCTATTTGCCACCTTTAATTCCTAACGCCTATTTGGCACCTTCTCTACCCAACTACCCCTACACCTTCTCCACCCTCAATGCTGAGACCTCGTCACCTACTTCACAGACAAGATTAAGTCTATCAGACATGACATCTCTTCATGTAAAGTTCCACACATAACACATATCTCCCGACGCACACGTAAATCCACTCTCATCTTATTTTCCACGGTTACCGAGCATGAGGTCTCCACGCTCCTCTCATAATTTTACCCTACATCCTGCCCCTTTGATTCTTTCCCTCACATCTCCTCCGCACCATCTCTAGCACACTAAGCCCCACCTAACTCACCTTTTTAACCTCTTTAAAACATGCACTCATCCAACACATTCTTAAGAAACCCTTACTTGACTCCCGCTCCCCCATTAACTACCGCCCTATCTCTCTTCTCTCCTTTGCTTCCAAGCTACTTGATCGACTTGTATACAACCGCCTGACTCACTTCCACTCCTCCAACTTCCTGCTTGACTCTTCACAATCTGGTTTCTGTCCTCTACACTCCACCAAGACAGCACTAACAAAAGTGACACATTTCCTACTCACAGCTAAATCTAAGGTAATTTCGCCATACTAATTCTCCTGGATCTCTCTGCTGCTTTCTGCTGTCGATCACCCCCTTTTCCTAAATATTCTCCACTCCATTGGCTTCCGTTGTGCAGCCTTCTCCTGGCTCCCGTCCTACCTATCCAACCGCTCCTTCAGTGTTTCCATCTCTGGTGTCCCTACTCTTCACTCACTCTTTCTGTTGGAGTCCCACAAGGCTCTGTCCTTGGCCCTCTGCTCTTCTCACACAACACCTCTTCTCTTGGTGAACTAATACAATCTTTTGTCTTTAAGTATCATCTTTATGCTGATGACACCCAAATCTATCTCTCCCCCTATTCCCCTCTCTCCTATCCTGTGTCTTCAACTGTCTCTCTGCAACCTCCTCCTGGATGTCTCACTGCTACCTCAAGCTAAACATGTCCAAAAATAAATATTCTTTTCCCTCTTCCACTGCCACATCAACACTCCCTCACTGTCAACAACCCCACAATCTCCTCAACACCTGGAGCCTGCAGTCTAGTGGTCATCTTTGACTCTGATTTCTCCATCATGCCTCACATTCAGTCCCAGACGAAGTCCTGCCATCTCCACCTACAGTACAAAAATCACCAAGAAACGCCCTTTTCTCACTGGTGATGGAACTTAAATCCTAATTCACTCACTCATCATGTCCCGCCTTGATTACTGCAACCTTGTCCTAATTGGCATTTCCCTTCTCCACTTCTCTCAACACCAATACATCCAAAACAATAAATGTAAAACCTTATTAATAACTTACAATGGTCTCAATGACATTGCCCCCCCCCCTATAGCTGAGCCCTCATACACAAATACATACCTACACGCCCCCTACGTTCTGCCAATGACATCCGCCTTTCCTTCCACTTTATTACCTCTTCTCAGTCCTGCCTGCAAGACATCTCCCGTGCTGCCCCCTCTCTCTGGAATTCCCTGCCACGCACCATCAGACTCTTCCCCAGCTTTCAGATGTGTAAAATCCTACTCGCCATGCCTCTAACATCCTACTCCCCTCCCCCTCCAACCCCATTGGGTCCAGCTTTGTGGCTGGACCAATCTCCACCCTATGTAACACCCACCCCCCCCCCAAAACCTTAATACTGTAGCTTCAGCTGTCACACTGGGCCATATTGTAACCTGAGTCACACCTTATCCTACTATAAGCAGTCCCCTTACCTTCCTGTTTCAACTTTGTCCCTCATTCCCTTAGATTGTAAGCTCCCACGAGCAGGGCCCTCATTACATCTTTGTATCGGTTTGTGCATGTTTGTCCTCACCTGTAAGTAACTGTTTATGTTTTTGTAATATACACAACTCTGTACCCCATTGTAACGTACTGCGGAATATGTTGGTGCTTCACAATTAAACGATATTTGTTTGTGTGTGTTTAGTTTTCAGAAAATTTGTCTGCAGGTCAGAGTTTTTCTGTGAAATTCATTGTCTGTATGTGGAAAGTATGTGGTTGTTTATTTGTATGTGTTGGATGTGTCAGGTGTGAGCTTGTGTTTATGGGGCCTACATAAAGATATAGCCAACGTTATTGCATCCATAACTGTGTGGATGCACTTTCGCCCCCAAGTAAAAATCCACCAGCCAACCCCTGCATGGGAGGTGGGAGAGACAGCGAGTGAGAGAGGGGAGGTAGGGAAGAACGAGAATGAGAGAGCGGAGGTGGGGGAGAATGAGAGAGGGGGAGACTGAGAATGAGAGAGGGGATGTGTGGTAGACTGAGAACGAGAGAGGGTGGGTATAGACAGAGTGAGAAAGAAACAGTAATAGGCATCAGGACACAGAGATGGAGGGAAAGAGATCAGCACAGAGAGGGGGGAGAGAGATCAGCACAGAGAAGGGGGGGAAGAGATTAGCACAGAGAGGGAGGGTAACAGATCAACACAGAGGGTGGGAGAGATCAGCACAGAGGGGGGGAAGAGATCAGCACAGAGGGGGGGAAGAGATCAGTACAGAGGGGGGAAGAGATCAGCACAGAGATAAAGGGGAAATTTATATACAGAGCAGTTATATGGGGTAATAGGAGGAGTTATAGGGAGGGGTTAAATTTGGCAATAGGAGGAGTTATAGGGAGGGGTTATATGAAGCAATAAAAGTTATAAGGAGGGGTTATATGGGGCAATATCAGTTATAGAGAGGGTATATAAGTCAATATATTATGTTTGGCCTTTTCATGGCTTCAAGGGCCGCACCTGCAGCCTCTGGTGTATATCATGTTGCCCTCCAGTACTTTAGAGCCACTGTAGAACTCTGTCTAATTTAAAGCATTTGACACCCATAGGGCAATACGGGCCCATCTGGCAGTAATGAAGTTAAGAGGGTCGGAGTACATAGTGACACATAAAAAGAAGTCAGAAATACCTGAAGAAGTTCACGATGCTACTGAAATTCCCTGGTATGATCATAATTAATGATACGGCAGAAGTGAATATGAGAGCAGGGGAAGGTGTGAGACGCTTCACGTGGGCCATTGATAGAGCATCTGGCTGAAAAATAGAGAGAGAAAAAACATTGTTAAACTTTAGTAATGAATTCAGGCTGAGTAAAGTTGAGTAAATGGTCCAGGACTCTCCAAGTTTTTCATAGACTCCCGAGTTATAATATGTGTGAGAAGTTGGTTAATATAATTTGAACAGAAAATGCCTTTAGAGAGGTAACCCATGTAACAAACAAAAAATAAAAAAATATATATACAGCTCAACCCCCTTATAGTGCTATGCTTGAGGTCCAAAGAATCACATCGCGTTATAAGTGGATCGCGTTAGAAATAATGTACAATTGTATGCATTGTACAATAAAGTATTTAAGATGCCAATAATCGTGTTGTAAAGTATTCATAAATACAAAAATTGGGAGCCACGCTTGCATCGCGTTATTAGTGGAGTCGCGTTGTAACGGATCGCGTTATAACAGGGTTGAGCTGTATATATCTATATATATATGTATAAAATAAAAAATGAATAGACGATACCGTTCTGTGGCTAACGAAATGCTTTTATTTGTGCGAGCTTTTGAGATACACTGATCTTCTTTTTCTGGCAGTGTTACAATGAATAAAGCAGCAAGGGGTTTACTCAAAAAAATGCATCTTGGAATGTGACTAGAGCCCTGTGTAGTGTGCGATTTATGACTTGAGGTGTTAAATAGTCCCTGAATGTGAGTGACGTAAGAGTGTGTGTGTGTGTGTGTGTGTGTGAAAGAGCTCCCCAGCTAAGAAGAAACTGGCACAGTCCCTTAGACCCACTGGACGGTGGTCACGGAGTCTGCTGGGGCTGACTGGAACTAATCCCAGAAAGAAGAATGAAGGACGTGAGACTTCGCTGAAGGAGGGATGTCCTGTCCATAATGTTGGCTGTAGATTTCACGCAGCAGGGAGAGAGCAGGGCTGCTGCTAGGGCATTGGGCAGCTTCTTCCATCTTGATTGGCTGCTGCTGGGTAATGCAGCCAATCTGGAGCCTGGAGGTGAGTCCAAGGAGAGGAGGAAAAACCATGGAGCAGGGAGTGAAGAGGTGTGTGTGTCTCGAGCGTGTGTGTGTCTCGAGCACGTTGCTCCTTTCATCATTGTGTTCAGTATTTTTGGAGAAGCCACCTGGCAACCCTATGCTGGACTGCCACTGCAACTGCCCCAGTACCAGAGGATATCACTGTGGGGGTCCGATCCAGAAGCATGGACTCCCCAGCACCACGACCGCGGCTTTAACCTTTTTCATCTGCGGCTCAGGAGAAAGTAACAATTGCTATATCTGCATATATATATTCATGAGGCACACACCCTTAGCTACTTTACTGCACATCAGTTGCAATACATTTCTTTGCAATAGCTTTTACCTTCTCTGGCACTGAAAAAGATAATGTTAGTTACTCAAAAATGTGACCTGTACTTACCATATGTCCCTCTCTTGCTGCCACGTAACACAAACGCCCTCCAGTAAAAAAGGTTCCATTTGCTGACCCAAATGTTGAAAGTGCAACGCCCAGAGAGATTATCCATGTCCAACTTCCCAGGACTTTTGCTCTAGAATAAATGAGGACAGTCATGTGTATAAACTATATATACATCTGCTGAAATATTAATTATTTAAAGGGACTGTCCAGCCATTTGGATTACATTTTTTTTTTTAATAGAGTGAATTTCTTAGAGTGGATTTATTCACACAAATTAGTGTCTATCTGAGAATGACAGCATTGGCCAAGGGTAAAGAAGACATTTAGTAAACAAAAAATATGGAATGTTACTAAACATATCTTTAGTTTTGAAACACCCATTAAAATGTTAGAGAATGTATTACATTGATGAAGACCGTAAGTTTATAGCAATTTCAGTATATTGTGCTACACGTGATTCCACTTTTAAAGGTGCAGTGCTTCTAAGGACCAAAGTGAGCTAAGAGCAGTGATAAGTTCAATATATTAAAAGTAGATAGGGCAATCAATAGCCATTACCGCATGAACTGAACAGTTTGTTGCCCAGAGCTGGCATAGGTTGTGGCTACCGGTGATGTAGGAGCCGTGGGACTCTCCTGAAGGGGGAGTTTAGCCAATTGCTGGGAGACTGTGGACAGCTGGTTACTCACAAATTGTAAGGCCTCTATAGTAAGGCCTGTACCCACCTCAGGGGGGTCTGCGTTTGTTGAGCTCTGCATAATGTCACGCCTGTATGCCCGCAGATCTGGTAAGACCCCAGTACTGAGGTGGGAACGGTATTACACCACACACCCACAGCAGTGGGATCACGCCCGGAGTGTGGTATAGCGTTGCTGGGCCTGTTGGAAAAGTGATTAGAATACTTGCAACGTCTTGAAGGGTTAACCGTAGAATAGTCGTTTCCGTGCACCAGAGTCCAGGGATGTAGAAAGTAGAATAGTCAAAGTTCATAAGCCAGGTCCAAGGATTCCAGAGGTCAGCAAGGTAAAGTTCGTAGCAAGGTTCAGGGGTTCCAGAGAGCAGGGTAATCCAGGACAAGCAGGGGTCAAAGCCAGGGAAATCCAAAGTAACACAGGAGTAGGAGGAATCTAGAAACACAGAGGGAGCAAGCATAGGACTGCACACACAGGGGTAACAGGAAATATGCAGAGCGATGATAGAGAGGGCATACAGGGATTATAAAGGAGGGAACACCAATGGGAGAGAGAGGAGAAGCAGAGAGGGAAGTGGAAGACGACAGAGATAGGTCAAGAGGAGAGAAGGAGGAGACAGAGGGGTTGGACAGAGAGACGGCATGCAGGTCATGGGAGGAGGAGTCCAGGGCTTCGCAGGCCCTAGAAGAGTGTGTGCGCGCACCCTCTGTAACCAGAGAGTGCGCACGCACAGGCTGCGTCACAAGACGCGCGGAGCGCCGTGCCACGTGCCTACCAGCGGGAGGACACAGAGGGATGGGAGAGACCGCAACCACAGGTGAAGTGGTGACAACGGGTACTGGAGAGGTCTGAGAACGGGGAACGTTACTGCCGGAGCCTGGGGGTCGCGGGAGCGCGCGAGACTTACGGGGCATGCATTGGGGTAAAGGGACAGTGTCAGGAACAGGCGGAGCGGGACAGGAGTGGGGAAGTGCAGGGAGATTGCTAAGGGAATGGACAGAGGGAGTGAAAGAAGGGGAAGGAATCCCCTGAACCGTCACAGTATCCCCCCCTTGAGGATCGATCTCCGAGCGATCCATCCAAGGTTTTTGCGGAAACTTCTAATGGAAAATTTGGAGTAATTTTGGAGCATGGATGTGCCGAGCAGGTACCCACGAATGTTCTTCCGGACCATAGCTTTTCCAGTGGACCAGGAACTGGAGTCTGTTTTTTGACCAGCAGGAATCAATGAGGGACTGAACCTGAATCAATGAGGGACTGAATCAATGAGGGACTGAATGAGGGACTGATGTCCAAGCGTGGTGATTGGGTTGGGTTTCCGAGAGGGAACAGAAAAATGAGAACTTTGCACAAGGGTTTAAGGAGGGAAGCGTGAAACACGGAACGAATCCTCATGGTGGGAGGCAGGTCAAGACGGTACGCAACAGGGTTAATCTTTTCCAAGATTTTGAATGGGCCCAGGATTCTCGGAGATAGTTTAGGTGACGGCGTCTTAAGCCTGATATTCTTTGAGGATAACCACACCCTGTCACCGGGTTTGAAAGAAGGCCCAGGTTGACGATGCCGATCCGCCTTGATCTTTTGTTTTCCAACCGCAGATTGTAGAGTTTTGAGGAGTTTTTTCCAAAATTCTTGTAGATCAGCAACATGAGAGTCAGCCGCGGGAACGCCCGAGGAAGAAGGCGAGAGAGGAAGGCTACTGGGGTGGAAACCGAAGTTAATAAAAAAGGGAGACTCTTGAGTAGACTCATTTTTGAGAGAGTTGATAGCGAATTCGGCCCATGGCAAAAGATCCACCCATTGGTCCTGTGAGTCAGATACGAAGCATCTTAGATATTGTTCGAGAGTTTGATTCATCCTTTCAGTTTGACCATTGGTTTGAGGATGGTAACCTGAGGAAAACAAGAGAGAAATCCCAAGTCTCTGGGAAAATGCCCGCCAGAATTTAGATATGAATAGAGATCCACGGTCAGAGACAATAGAAATGGGAACACCGTGTAATCTAAAAATTTCTTTGGAAAAAACATCAGCCAGAGTAGCAGAATTAGGAAGACCCTTGAGGGGAATAAAATGTGCTTGTTTAGAGAACCTGTCTACTACGACCAGAATGGTGTTCATTCCTTTGGAATTAGGCAATTCTACAATTAAATCCATCGAGATATGCTTCCAGGGTTGTTCCGGAATGGGAAGAGGTAAGAGAAGACCCGACGGTTTGTGATGGAGAGTTTTGCTCTGGGCACATACAGGACCTTTGAGAAAGCGCGATCACGCGCGAAACGTGCGTCAGGTGACCAGAACGTGGTGACGTCACCGCATCCAAGATGGCGCCCCCGCGATTGTAGCTGCTGCCTCGAGACCGGGACACTTCTCCCCTGGCATCCCACTCCCCTTCTCCTCTACATATGACGGCGCAAAGGATGATAAAAGCGCCAAGGAGCTAAGTAGTAAATCTCACCAGTGTGCAAGACAATTTTGTCTAGGGTAATAGGAGTAGACTGCACTATATGCTTTGCCTCCTTCCCCACACAGCTACCAGTGTGACAGTCTCAATACTATGCAGGATACTTACTTTACTGCTATATAACAGGGGGGCTGAGTCTGGGGTAGTACCCACTTACCATGAACAGCACTAGCTGTACATGTACTGTACATACTCCTTACATGGAGACACAGTATGACTAATGAGTCAGTGTGTTTTATGCCCTTAAACCAATCAGGTATAAATATTTGACTGGGTCTGATTAGTGTTGTCCACCGGTTTCCAGCTATATTTCAATATATGTGACCTCTGCATCATACAAACGGTATTATTAAGAGGCTATAACTGGATACGGTCCTTGAACCGTGCCTCAGGGCGTCCACGAGAGCACACTTTGTGCTTGCCCTTTGCAGAGCTCTCACATTATTCAGCTACGTATCTCTATGTGTACATCCACACATTATTTTTTGTGTGGTTTAGTATTCATTTATTTTTATCACTATTTTCTTTTTTGCGTCGTTGTTGTTTTCACCCTGTTCTGGTATTTATTTTACACAACGTATAAGTGGTCTAGGGACATCACACAGATGTATACTATCTGACCATTCGGCTTTGAGTTAATCACCCCTCCAGATTTAGCTTCAATGACCTACATCATGTCAGGTTCATTGAATTATTGATATTAGGATTCCTATAGGTGATATGGGCCTCCCATTCTGGAGCTACATACAGGGGATTATCTGAGCGAAGTAGTCCACATTAAGGTGGTGTAATATCAATATCTCCTTACTACTGAGGAAGATTTTGTTGGTTTGCCTTTAAGGGGCTGGTCCTGGACTGTATATACCATGCCCCTCTTTACAAATATGTTTTAACCTTCTCTTGCGATTAAAAGGTTTTTAAATATATATTCATATTACATACTACTGGCCTTTCTGAGAGCATTCAGGGAGGAATCATTTTTCTGTCTGTTCGCTTATACCCTATCCTCTTTTGCACCAGTATTTGGCACGACTCACTAGCTACTACTGCTTTCATTCTCGCTGATGCGGGAGCATCCCCCATCCCCTCCCTTCCCCTCTTCCCACTCCTGGACTTATTAGCACATACAGGACAGGCATTAGTAAAGTCGAACATATCTTTGTTAATCTTGCGCCACCAAAATGTCTGTTTAATGAGATCTGCTGTCCTTTTGAAGCCTGGTTGACCGACTGCCCCAAAGTAAAATTTTATGGCGAAAGCGTGGAGCTGCGTATAAGCGACCTTCTGGTACCCTGAGCCTGCTGGGAATGTGAGCTTGAGCTTTGTTGATTTCATCCAACACATCGAAGTTGTTAGCGGCAATTATACATTTGGCAGGAAGGATAGGTTCCGTGATTTCATTAGCTTTGGTTTCATTGGCAAACTGACGAGAGAGAGCGTCCGCTTTGGTATTTTTAGTACCAGGAATATAAGAAATGGTATAGTTAAAGTGGGAAAAGTAGAGCAACCACCGAGCTTGGCGGGATCCGTGACGTCGGGCCCCCTCAATATATAACAATTTTTTTGTGGTCAGTGAAGATGGCAACTGGTTCCTTGGTACCCTCCAAAAGATGTCTCCATTTTTGGAGAGCTAATTTTATGGCCAAAAGTTCACGATTACCAACATCATAATTCCTTTCGGCGGCTGAAAATTTCCGTGAAAAAAAACCACAGGGATGGAATTTCTCTTGGGGGGAAGTCCTCTGGGAAAGGACTGCGCCAGCTCCCACATCCGAGGCGTCGACCTCCAAAGTGAAAGGACGGGAGGTGTCTGGAATGGCGTAGGATGGGTGCGTAAACAAACGCTTTCTTGAGTACCTCAAAAGCGAGAATAGCCTCCGGAGACCAGGAGGTGGTATCGGCGCCCTTCTTGGTCAATGCGGTGATGGGAAGAGCAATAGAAGAAAAAATTTTGATGAATTTCCTGTAGTAGTTGGCAAAGCCGAGAAAACGTTGAACAGCCTTGAGTGAATTTGGCAGCGGCCAATCAAGAACAGCCTTCAGTTTTTCTGGATCCATGGAGAAGCCTTGACTGGAGATGATATAGCCTAAGAAGGCGGTAGAAGTCTGGTGGAACAAACACTTCACCATCTTGGCATATAGTCGATTAGAACGGAGCCTAGAAAGTACTAATTTGGTACGTTGAATGTGTTCCTCCAGGCTTTTAGAAAAAATAAGAATGTCATCTAGATAGACTATGACAAATGTTCCCAATACATCACGGAAGATGTCGTTCATGAATTCCTGAAACACGGCAGGAGCGTTGCATAAACCAAAGGGCATAACCAGATACTCATAATGTCCTGATCGTGTATTAAATGCTTTTTTCCACTCGTCCCCCTGCCTTATGCGGATGAGATTATAGGCACCTCTTAAGTCGAGCTTCGAGAAGATAGAGGCCCCCTGGAGACGATCGAACAGATCAGAGATAAGCGGAAGAGGATACCGGTTCTTCACCGTGATCTTGTTGAGTCTGCGAAAGTCAATGCACGGCCTAAGTGATCCATCCTTCTTCTTCACAAAAAAGAAGCCAGCCCCAGCAGAGGAGGTAGAGTTGCGGATGATAGCCTTTTCTAAATTTTCTTGAATGTAAGACGTCATGGCCTCGGTCTCCGAGACGGAGAGGGGGTATGACTTAGATAGGCAGGATGGTCCCAGGCATCAGATCGATAGGACAATCGTACGGACGATGGGGAAGTAAAACCTCCGCTTGTACCTTGTTGAACACATCCAAGTACTCATGATACACGGTAGGCAGGATCGAGAGATCAGAATGAACGGAATACAGACCGGCAAGCACTGCAACAGGGGACACCGCAGGAACAGCATCTGCAGACGAAGATCACTGAATAGACAAAGTACAGGTCCAGTCAATGCGTGGATTGTGGAGTTGAAGCCAAGGCAATCCTAAAACAAGTTGGATGGAAGGAGATTGAAAAAAATCGAAGATTATTACCTCCTTATGACCGTCGGCCAAGGTCAGCGTGAGGGGAATAGACTCCCAAACGATAAACACCGGCTGGAGTGGTCGGCCGTCGATGGCCTCGAGGCCAATGGGACTCTTCCTTCTGACCAAGGGAATTTGATTCTCTGAAGCGAACTTCTGGTCAAGGAAGTTACCACCTGATCCCGAATCGATAAAAGCTTTTACATGTAGGAAAATGTTAGGACCTTCCACAGTAGCAGGAAGCAGAATCTTCTTTGGGGAAGCTTCGGGGAGAGAGGGTCAAGGAGAGACAATACCCAGTAGAAACCCCTCTACCTCTACTGGGTGTGCCCGTTTCCCGGCTTCAGTGGACAATTCTGGAGGCGAAGTTCCGGAGAGGCACAGTAAAAGCACAGCCTATTCAGGCGACGTTGCGTTCTCTCCGTGGCCCGAAGTTGTTGACTGCCAACCTGCATCGGTTCCGGAGCCTCCAGTGCCAAGAGGGGAGTGGTAGGCGACCTGTGAGAGACAAGAGAAGAAGGAGAGCGAGAACAGTGTCTCTCATGCCGTCGCTCCTGAGTACGCTGATCCATGCGTACGCTCAGGGTAATCAACTCCTCCAGGGCCGAGGGCCGGGCATGAGCAGTCAGATAGTCTTTCAGGGAATCTGAGAGTCCATGCCAGTACGCGGCGGCGAGTGCTTCATCATTAGATTGGGTTTCAGCGGCTAGCGTACGGAACTCAATGGCGTATTTGGCGGCAGATCTTCAGGCCTGTAAAATATAAAAAAGAGAAAAAGCGGCTGTCTCGCGCCGTGCAGGAGTATCGAATACAAGTTGGAACTCGCGTCTGAAGGAAGATAATCTTGCGTTAATCCGCTTTTGCGCTCCCATAGGGGGGAGGCCCAGGCAAGAGCGTCTCCAGTGAGCAAGGCGTAGATATACGCTACCTTAGCACGACCAGTGGGAAACTGGGAAGGAGACATCTCAAATTGCACCTCGCATTGATTTAAGAAACCGCGGCAGGCCCCATCGTAGCGATTAGGAGAAGGGATACGGGGCCCAGAGCTGGCATAGGTTGTGGCTACCGGTGATGTAGGAGCCGTGGGACTCTCCTGAAGGGGGAGTTTAGCCAATTGCTGGGAGACTGTGGACAGCTGGTTACTCACAAATTGTAAGGCCTCTATAGTAAGGCCTGTACCCACCTCAGGGGGGTCTGCGTTTGTTGAGCTGTGCATAATGTCACATTTGTATGCCCGCAGATCTGGCAAGACCCCAGTACTGAGGTGGGAACGGTATTACACCACACACCCACAGCAGTGGGATTACGCCCGGAGTGTGGTATAGCGTTGCTGGGCCTGTTGGAAAAGTGATTAGAATACTTGCAACGTCTTGAAGGGTTAACCGTAGAATAGTCGTTTCCGTGCGCCAGAGTCCAGGGATGTAGAAAGTAGAATAGTCAAAGTTCATAAGCCAGGTCCAAGGATTCCAGAGGTCAGCAAGGTAAAGTTCGTAGCAAGGTTCAGGGGCTCCAGAGAGCAGGGTAATCCAGGACAAGCAGGGGTCAAAGCCAGGGAAATCCAAAGTAACACAGGAGTAGGAGGAATCTGGAAACACAGAGGGAGCAAGCATAGGACTGCACACACAGGGGTAACAGGAACTATGCAGAGCGATGATAGAGAGGGCATACAGGGATTATAAAGGAGGGAACACCAATGGGAGAGAGAGGAGAAGCAGAGAGGGAAGTGGGAGACGACAGAGATAGGTCAGGAGGAGAGAAGGAGGAGACAGAGGGGTTGGACAGAGATACGGCATGCAGGTCATGGGAGGAGGAGTCCAGGGCTTCGCAGGCCCTAGAAGAAGAGTGTGTGTGCGTGCCCTCTGTAACCAGAGAGTGCGTGCGCACAGGCTGCGTCACAAGACACGCGGAGCGCCGTGCCACGGGCCTACCAGCGGGAGGACACGGAGGGATGGGAGAGACCGTAACCACAGGTGAAGGGGTGACAACGGGTACTGGAGTGGTCTGAGAACGGGGAACATTACTGCCGGAGCCTGGGGGTCACGGGAGCGCGCGAGACTTACGGGGCATGCGTTGGGGTAAAGGGACAGTGTCAGGAACAGGCGGAGCGGGACAGGAGTGGGGAAGTGCAGGGAGATTGCTAAGGGAACGGACAGAGGGAGTGAAAGAAGGGGAAGGAATCCCCTGAACCGTCACAGTATCCCCCCCTTGAGGATCGATCTCCGAGCGATCCATCCAAGGTTTTTGCGGAAACTTCTAATGGAAAATTTGGAGTAATTTTGGAGCATGGATGTGCCAAGCAGGTACCCACGAACGTTCTTCCGGACCATAGCTTTTCCAGTGGACCAGGAACTGGAGTCTGTTTTTTGACCAGCGGGAATCAATGAGGGACTGAACCTCGTACTCCTGATGTCCAAGCGTGGAGATTGGGTTGGGTTTCCGAGAGGGAACAGAAAAATGAGAACTTTGCACAAAGGGTTTAAGGAGGGAAGCGTGGTGGGAGGCAGGTCAAGACGGTACGCAATAGGGTTAATTTTTTCCAAGATTTTGAATGGGCCCAGGATTCTTGGAGATAGTTTAGGTGACGGCGTCTTAAGCCTGATATTCTTTGAGGATAACCACACTCTGTCACCGGGTTTGAAAGAAGGCCCAGGTTGACGATGCTGATCCGCCTTGATCTTTTGTTTTGCAACCGCAGATTGTAGAGTTTTGAGGATTTTTTTCCAAGATTCTTGTAAATCAGCAACATGAGAGTCAGCCGCGGGAACGCCCGAGGAAGAAGGCGAGAGAGGAAGGCTACTGGGGTGGAAACCGAAGTTAATAAAAAAGGGAGACTCTTGAGTAGACTCATTTTTGAGAGAGTTGATAGCGAATTCGGCCCATGCAAAAGATCCACCCAGTGGTCCTGTGAGTCAGATACGAAGCATCTTAGATATTGTTCGAGAGTTTGATTCATCCTTTCAGTTTGACCATTGGTTTGAGGATGGTAACCTGAGGAAAACAAGAGAGAAATCCCAAGTCTCTGGGAAAATGCCCGCCAGAATTTAGATATGAATTGAGATCCATGGTCAGAGACAATAGAAATGGGAACACCGTGTAATCTAAAAATTTCTTTGGAAAAAACATCAGCCAGAGTAGCAGAATTAGGAAGACCCTTGAGGGGAATAAAATGTGCTTGTTTAGAGAACCTGTCTACTACGACCAGAATGGTGTTCATTCCTTTGGAATTGGGCAATTCTGGCAATTCTGTTCCGGAATGGGAAGAGGTAAGAGAAGTCCCGACGGTTTGTGATGGAGAGTTTTGCTCTGGGCACATACAGGACAGGCATTAGTAAAGTCGAAAATATCTTTTTTCATCTTAGGCCACCAAAATGTCTGTTTAATGAGATCTGCTGTCCTCTTGAAGCCTGGATGACCGACTGCTCTAGAAGAATGACCCCAAAGTAAAATTTTATGGTGAAAGCGTGGAGCTGCGTATAAGCGACCTTCTGGTACCCTGAGCCTGCTGGGAATGTGAGCTTGAGCTTTGTTGATTTCATCCAACACATCGAAGTTGTTAGCGGCAATTATACAGTACATTTGGCAGGAAGGATAGGTTCCGTGATTTCATTAGCTTCGGTTTCATTGGCAAACTGACGAGAGAGAGCGTCCGCTTTGGTATTGTTAGTACCAGGAATATAAGAAAT
The DNA here is from genome assembly GCF_040206685.1 of Ascaphus truei. Lineage (NCBI taxonomy): Eukaryota > Metazoa > Chordata > Amphibia > Anura > Ascaphidae > Ascaphus > Ascaphus truei. Next base: position 377,941,730 of record NC_134486.1, on the reverse strand, counting down.
GGTATAGTTAAAGCGGGAAAAGTAGAGCAACCACCAAGCTTGGCGGGATCCGAGACGTCGGGCCCCCTCGATATATAACATTTTTTTGTGGTCAGTGAGGATGGCAACTGGTTCCTTGGTACCCTCCAAAAGATGTCTCCATTTTTGGAGAGCTAATTTTACGGCCAAAAGTTCACGATTACCAACATCATAATTCCTTTCGGCGGCTGAAAATTTCTGTGAAAAAAAACCACAGGGATGGAGTTTCTCTTGGGGGGAAGTCCTCTGGGAAAAGACTGCGCCAGCTCCCACGTCCGAGGCGTCTGTGGCGGTAGGGAGGGTTTGGCCCGGGATTAACGGGGTTACCCCCCAAGGGCCCCCCTCTAACCTCGCCAGGGAGACAAGGGGTTAACTGGGCTGAGGCCCAGAAATGTGAGTTTACCCTTGTTATAACCTGTAAATGTATTCTCCCCTGTGTCCCTGTCCCATTGTAATGTCTGGGTTAATCAGTATCTGCATAACCCACCCACTGGGACTTAAGGGGTTAATGAGCTACAGTTTAAGAAAATTCCACTGTATTATGTCCTTTAAGGAAATCTGGACTTCAAAGGGTTAATTGAAGTTGAATGTGAAAAGAGAAGGTTTTAGAACCCCACATGATAGATGCAGATGGGGGAATGCAAGCTTTTGCCTAAATATTGGTTCTCTGTGTTTTAAAACTGCCCTGCAGTTGGTTTGTCCTGGGATTTAAACCCAGGTTGGTGACAAAAGGCAGTGCTGAATAAACAGTTACCTGAAAACTGGTATTTTGGTAACGGAGTAAGCCAGGACCCTGAGCCTTGGGGTACAGCCTCCGGGTCACCCCCCAAGTACACACATATTAAAAATATAACTTTGTCATAAGAGGGACATATATTTTTGATAAAGTGACTTTTTGCAGTTTTTGAAATACACAGGCAGAATGCTAATGGTGTGCTAATGTACAGGCAGAATGCCTGTCTTTGTAATGCGTAAGGAACCAAATGGTGCCTCATATGAGTATTCACGTGAGTCTATTCACTGGAAGTGTATATCAACAGAGAGGTGTGATACATCGCCCTGATCAATAGGTAACTGACCTAATTGGTTATGCGAGAAGCAAAAGCCCACTTCAAAAGGTTTTATTGATGGGGCCAGGGGGGGGGGCTACCCCCAACAGGATATCAAAAGTGAGTAACTTTATTAAATATAAGAATACTATGAGATGTCCTTGGCTGAACCGGCTAAGAATTACATAAGTGTATTGGCGGAAGTCAGCCGATCTTGGGGAGTCTAAACCCCGTATAGGTACCTGCTGCTAAATGCCAGATATTAATATCTCTATTAATGTTCATATTACAATGTAATTTTTGGTCTTCCTGCGAGCGTCAGGTGCCACAGACCGTATTAATATATCTCACCTGACTGTGTGTATTACGGAACGGAAGTTATGCAATGATTTGCAGTAAATATGAAATTTTGGTTGAAGTTCTGAGAAACTGCAGCCCCCCTGCTATGATAATGAGCAGGGAAGAGGATGTCTTTGTAAACGTGGTAACTCACATTTACACACCAAGGTTTCCTGCAGGAGTGAACATGACAAATGTCCTCCCTGCTTCAAAGGGTTTATTGATGGGGGGGCTACCCCAAGCTGGAAGTCCCAAAATGAGCTTCAAAAGCTTCCAAGGGACATTTGCTAGCCGTCTCGGCACCTAAGGTTACAGATAGAGGGACAAACGGTATATAAACTAGCTGTCCACCCTCTATCAAGTTGTTCATGCTGTTCATGCAAAGTCTGCAGGCCTGCATGTCATCTGGCCTGTTGTTCTATACCATCTTGATTGCTGAGAAGAAATGCCATGCAATGTCTTGGGCTGATTGCTGGATGAAACTGCCAGTTCAGATGGGACTGTTTTCATTATTTTCATCTTTTACGTAAGTGTCTATATTTTGCCTGTTATTGTATAATCTGTTGTATTCACCTTTATCAAGGAATAAATTATATTTATCATATCTTAAGTCTCGTCCCAGTTCAAACCCAGGTATATATATATTTATATATATAGTTTTGGTGTAAATTACAGCCTGTCGCAAGCTCTCGTGACAGGCTTGTAATTAACTGGTGGCAGCGGTGGGATTGAACTGGACCTGGATTACAGTATTCTGCGGGGTACTGTGATCCAGTGGGAACTTGATGGTAATTGCAAATTCCTGGGACTAAAGATATTGAACACACAGTGTACAACATATAACACAAGATATGGCACCTCCTCACTGTTCCCCTACTTGTGAGAAGCATTTCCTCCAGAACCAAAGTGCCGGCCATCCGTCTGACTGGAGCCGGGCACTGAGACCAGAGGAGTGCATCAAGTCGGCGCGGGGAGCAGCAGCCAGCAAGGCTGAGAGAGAGACAGCAATCGGTGAGCATGAAACCCGGCAGGCTGAGCAAAGATCCACAGCTGCAGCTGCTGTAACCATCACACCGCCCGGAGAGCAGGGAAGGGACCCAGCTCCGGGACGGCAGAGACTTGTGGAGGGAGCGGGTGGTCTTGCACCAGGAGAGGTATTGGCCGTTGCGGCGGCCAGTCCATTTTACCCAGAATTGCTGGCCCTGATGTTTGCGCAGGGAGAGATGTCCCCGGCTGAGCGGCTCGAGCAGCTGAAGCTGGCGATGATCCGACCCACTTATCCCCTCCCAGAGCCCGGCGCTCAAGCCTCTCCGCTCTGGACTCCGTTGCCCCTTGCTGGGGTTAGTCCACCGGTGGCGGAGAAGCACCGGCAGCTGCTGCGGCACTGCCAACAAATGGGCCACAATAATGCCCAGTGCCCTGACCGTGCGCGGTCAGGCGAAGAAGCCCCTCAGGGCCAACGCTCACGAGCTGCGGAAAAGATGACCCAGTTAGCGGCATCCTCTGATGGCTCCCGCCCAGCCAGGGCGACAACCCTCCTCGGGACGTCTCCTGGAGAACCTGGACGGGCTGCATCAGCAACAGTGGCGGAGAGCAGCGGCCATCCACCTGATCCCGGCGGAGAACCAGCGGCGGCGGCAGAGAAGACGCCACCACTCCGGCATCCTGCCGGCGGCAGTTTTATTCGGGGGGAGGGACAGGGGTTGTGGGAGGGGGTTATTTTACCAAGTTTGCATGGAGCTGAGTTCCTCCACAAAGACCTGGGACCCTTGTCCTGCACCGTTTTACCTGTACCCAACCCGGGCGCTGTTGCGGCAGCGGCCCGGCGCTGCCCAGCCCAGATGGGGCCGGCGGCGGCCGCTCCAGTCCCCCTGCAATTGGGACCAACGAAGGCGGCGGTCTCTGCGGGGACCAGCAAGGTAAGCCAGACCAAGTCGCAGACTGACTCTGACTTATGTTTCCCTATGACTGTACCCTGTTGTTTCACTCTAGGGGTGACTGGGGGGTGGCAGGAGATAGGGGCACCAGGGGAGGGGAAGGAAGGGCAGCTGGTAGGGCAGTCAGGATTCCCCATTACCTTGGCGGGGCAGCAAGGGGACTCTCAGTTAAGAGCCCCACTGTTGCAGCCTTGCTCTGGGCTGGAGGTATCAGGGGTTGTGGCAAAGTTAGACCACCCCCGGATTACCTGCCAGCCAGGAGCTAAGGTGGGTGCATCTGCACCAGCAACCCTGAGCTCATCCCCTGTAATGGGGAGACAGTGTCAGGGAGATGGCCTCACTCAGGTGTCCCTAGGATCCAGGTTAGGATTAGTTAGGGAGAAACGGAGTGAGGGGAGGCTGCAGGTAGGTAGCCCGCATCAGTTACCAGGGGAGGGGAAGGAAGGGCAGCTTGTAGGGCCGCCAGGCTTCCCCATTACCTGGGCAGAGCAGCAAGGGGACTCTCAGTTAAGAGCCCCACTGTTGCAGCCTTGCTATGGGCTGGAGGTACCAGGGGTTGTGGCACAGTTAGACCACCCCCAGATTACCTGCCAGCCAGGAGCTAAGGTGGGTGCATCTGCACCAGCAACCCTGAGCTCACCTCCGGTAATGGGGGCACAGCTTCAGGGAGAGGGGCTAGCCCCGTTAGCACCCAGCTCTAGGGTAGGATTGCCTGGGAGAGGGTTGGGTGGGCCAGTGGGAACCAGGGAGGGAATGCAGCAAGTGAGCCAGCCAGTTTTCCCCGCTACCCTGGCAGAGCCTCAGGAGGTGTCTCAGATCAGCAACCCCCTGTTGCAGCCTGGCTATGGGCTGGGGGTATCCGGGGCAGTGGCAGGCTTGTGCCACCCCAGGGATACCTGCCAGCCAAGAGCTAAGGCGGTTGCATCTGGAGAGGTGCCCCTGAGCTCATCCCTGGTAAGGGGGAGACAAGGTCAGGGAGAGGGCCTCACTCAGGTGTCCCTAGGACCCAGGCTAGGATTAGCTATTGAGAAGCGGAGTGAGGGGAGGCTGCAGGTAGGTAGCCAGCAGCAAATCTCAGTGAGAGAAGGAGGGCTAGTGGTAGCCAGGGAGGGAAAGCATCAGGTAGTGACGCTAGAGTTTCCCGTTGCCCTGGCAGAGCCCCAGGGGGTTTCTCAGATCAGCAACCCCCTGTTGCAGCCTAGCTATGGGCTGGGGGTATCCGGGGCAGTGGCAGGCTTGTGCCACCCCAGGGATACCTGCCAGCCAAGCGCTAAGGCGGTTGCATCTGGAGAGGTGCCCCTGAGCTCATCCCTGGTAAGGGGGAGACAAGTTCAGGGAGGTAGGTGCACTCAGGTAGTTCCATGGTCTGGGGTAGGATTGCCCAGGGAGGAGAGGAGTGCAGGTGGGCTGCAGGGAGGTAAGCAGCAGGCTGAGGTGCTGGGTCTAGGGGAGGCTAGGCAGGGAGGCACCGTGGAGCAGGGGGAGATAGGAGGTCAGTGGGGTGTCAGGCAGCTGGCAGAAGCTAGGGCTAGGTAGGCAGAAAGTCCCTTGCTATGGCGGGCCAGGAGTGACCCCCCTGACAGATTCCCCCGGGTCCCCAAAGGAAGGGCTGTGGGTAGATAGGCAGCCAGGGAGGAGAGTCAGGAGTATATCGGAGCAGCTACGGGTGGGCACAGAGCCAGGGCAGGTAGGGTCCCTACAGAATAGTGACATAACCCTGTCCCAGACTTGGTTGACAGGGAAGCGACGGTCTGTGCTGGATAGCTGGTCTCCTGCAGATGCAGAGACATGCCAGTCTCTGGGCAGTGTGCAGCCTGGACTGCACAGGAGCCCCTTTCACCATGGACTTGGTTCCCAAGGCACTGGGTGGGGGGCAGAGGGAGGCCAAGCAGAATGCCCGGCGTTGCAGGAACTGGAATTTACAATCCACTGTGTACTGGTCAATGCTGGAGGACAATTTTGCCAGGCCAATCCCTCAGGACGTATTGAGTGCGTCAAGAGCGCCAGTGGTATCCCAGTGCCATGGGGAGGCCGCTGGGGTACCAGGGGCCCTTGAGCAGGGGAGGTGTGGCGGTAGGGAGGGTTTGGCCCGGGATTAACGGGGTTACCCCCCAAGGGCCCCCCTCTAACCTCGCCAGGGAGACAAGGGGTTAACTGGGCTGAGGCCCAGAAATGTGAGTTTACCCTTGTTATAACCTGTAAATGTATTCTCCCCTGTGTCCCTGTCCCATTGTAATGTCTGGGTTAATCAGTATCTGCATAACCCACCCACTGGGACTTAAGGGGTTAATGAGCTACAGTTTAAGAAAATTCCACTGTATTATGTCCTTTAAGGAAATCTGGACTTCAAAGGGTTAATTGAAGTTGAATGTGAAAAGAGAAGGTTTTAGAACCCCACATGATAGATGCAGATGGGGGAATGCAAGCTTTTGCCTAAATATTGGTTCTCTGTGTTTTAAAACTGCCCTGCAGTTGGTTTGTCCTGGGATTTAAACCCAGGTTGGTGACAAAAGGCAGTGCTGAATAAACAGTTACCTGAAAACTGGTATTTTGGTAACGGAGTAAGCCAGGACCCTGAGCCTTGGGGTACAGCCTCCGGGTCACCCCCCAAGTACACACATATTAAAAATATAACTTTGTCATAAGAGGGACATATATTTTTGATAAAGTGACTTTTTGCAGTTTTTGAAATACACAGGCAGAATGCTAATGGTGTGCTAATGTACAGGCAGAATGCCTGTCTTTGTAATGCGTAAGGAACCAAATGGTGCCTCATATGAGTATTCACGTGAGTCTATTCACTGGAAGTGTATATCAACAGAGAGGTGTGATACATCGCCCTGATCAATAGGTAACTGACCTAATTGGTTATGCGAGAAGCAAAAGCCCACTTCAAAAGGTTTTATTGATGGGGCCAGGGGGGGGGGCTACCCCCAACAGGATATCAAAAGTGAGTAACTTTATTAAATATAAGAATACTATGAGATGTCCTTGGCTGAACCGGCTAAGAATTACATAAGTGTATTGGCGGAAGTCAGCCGATCTTGGGGAGTCTAAACCCCGTATAGGTACCTGCTGCTAAATGCCAGATATTAATATCTCTATTAATGTTCATATTACAATGTAATTTTTGGTCTTCCTGCGAGCGTCAGGTGCCACAGACCGTATTAATATATCTCACCTGACTGTGTGTATTACGGAACGGAAGTTATGCAATGATTTGCAGTAAATATGAAATTTTGGTTGAAGTTCTGAGAAACTGCAGCCCCCCTGCTATGATAATGAGCAGGGAAGAGGATGTCTTTGTAAACGTGGTAACTCACATTTACACACCAAGGTTTCCTGCAGGAGTGAACATGACAAATGTCCTCCCTGCTTCAAAGGGTTTATTGATGGGGGGGCTACCCCAAGCTGGAAGTCCCAAAATGAGCTTCAAAAGCTTCCAAGGGACATTTGCTAGCCGTCTCGGCACCTAAGGTTACAGATAGAGGGACAAACGGTATATAAACTAGCTGTCCACCCTCTATCAAGTTGTTCATGCTGTTCATGCAAAGTCTGCAGGCCTGCATGTCATCAGGCCTGTTGTTCTATACCATCTTGATTGCTGAGAAGAAATGCCATGCAATGTCTTGGGCTGATTGCTGGATGAAAATGCCAGTTCAGATGGGACTGTTTTCATTATTTTCATCTTTTACGTAAGTGTCTATATTTTGCCTGTTATTGTATAATCTGTTGTGTTCACCTTTATCAAGGAATAAATTATATTTGTTATATCTAAGTCTCGTCCCAGTTCAAACCCAGGTATATATATATTTATATATAGTTTTGGTGTAAATTACAGCCTGTCGCAAGCTACCGTGACAGCGTCGACCTCCAAAGTGAAAGGAAGGGAGGTGTCTGGATGGCGTAGTATGGGCACGGAAACAAACGCTTCCTTGAGTACCTCAAAAGCGAGAATAGCCTCCGGAGACCAGGAGGTGGTATCGGCGACCTTCTTGGTCAATGCGGCGATGGGAAGAGCAATAGAAGAAAAAAAATTGATGAATTTCCTGTAGTAGTTGGCAAAGCCGAGAAAAATTTGAACAGCCTTGAGTGAATTAGGCAGCGGCCAATCAAGAACAGCCTTCAGTTTTTCTGGATCCATGGAGAAGCCTTGACTGGAGATGATATAGCCTAAGAAGGCGGTAGAAGTCTGGTGGAACAAACACTTCTCCATCTTGGCATATAGGCGATTAGAACGGAGCCTAGAAAGTACTAATTTGGTATGTTGAATGTGTTCCTCCAGGCTTTTAGAAAAAATAAGAATGTCATCTAGATAGACTATGACAAATGTTCCCAATACATCGCGGAAGATGTCGTTCATGAATTCCTGAAACACGGCAGGAGCGTTGCATAAACCAAAGGGCATAACCAGATACTCATAATGTCCTGACCGTGTATTAAATGCTTTTTTCCACTCGTCCCCCTCCCTTATGCGGATGAGATTATAGGCACCTCTTAAGTCGAGCTTCGAGAAGATAGAGGCCCCCTGGAGACGATCGAACAGTTCAGAGATAAGTGGAAGAGGATACTGGTTCTTCACCGTGATCTTGTTGAGTCCGCGAAAGTCAATGCACGGCCTAAGTGATCCATCCTTCTTCTTCACAAAAAAGAAGCCAGCCCCGGCAGGGGAGGTAGAGTTGCGGATGAAAGCCTTTTCTAAATTTTCTTGAATGTAAGACGTCATGGCCTCGGTCTCCGAGACGGAGAGGGGGTATGACTTAGACTTAGGCAGGATGGTCCCAGGCATCAGGTCGATAGGACAATCGTACGGACGATGGGGAAGTAAAACCTCCGCTTGTACCTTGTTGAACACATCCAAGTACTCATGATACACGGTAGGCAGGATCGAGAGATCAGAATGAACGGAATACAGACCGGTAAGCACTGCAACAGGGGACACCGCAGGAACAGCATCTGCAGACGAAGACCACTGAATAGACAAAGTACAGGTCCAGTCAATGCGTGGATTGTGGAGTTGAAGCCAAGGCAATCCTAAAACAAGTTGGATGGAAGGAGATTGAAAAAAATCAAAGATTATTACCTCCTTATGACCGTCGGCCAAGGTCAGCGTGAGGGGAATAGACTCCCAAACGATAAACACCGGCTGGAGTGGTCGGCCGTCGATGGCCTCGAGGCCAATGGGACTCTTCCTTCTGACCAAGGGAATTTGATTCTCTGAAGCGAACTTCTGGTCAAGGAAGTTACCACCTGATCCCGAATCGATAAAAGCTTTTACATGTAGGAAAATGTTAGGACCTTCCACAGTAGCAGGAAGCAGAAACTTCTTTGGGGAAGCTTCGGGGAGAGAGGGTCAAGGAGAGACAATACCCAGTAGAAACCCCTCTACCTCTACTGGGTGTGCCCGTTTCCCGGCTTCAGTGGACAATTCTGGAGGCGAAGTACCGGAGAGGCACAGTAAAAGCACAGCCTATTCAGGCGACGTCGCGTTCTCTCCGTGGCCCGAAGTTGTTGACTGCCAACCTGCATCGGTTCCGGAGCCTCCAGTGCCAAGAGGGGAGTGGTAGGCGACCTGTGAGAGACAAGAGAAGAAGGAGAGCGAGAACAGTATCTCTCATGCCGTCGCTCCTGAGTACGCTGATCCATGCGTACGCTCAGGGTAATCAACTCCTCCAGGGCCGAGGGCCGGGCATGAGCAGTCAGATAGTCTTTCAGGGAATCTGAGAGTCCATGCCAGTACGCGGCAGCGAGTGCCTCATCATTAGATTGGGTTTCAGCGGCTAGCGTACGGAACTCAATGGCGTATTTGGCGGCAGATCTTCAGGCCTGTAAAATATAAAAGAGAAAAAGCGGCTGTCTCGCGCCGTGCAGGAGTATTGAATACAAGTTGGAACTCGCGTCTGAAGGAAGATAATCTTGCGTTAATCCGCTTTTGCGCTCCCATAGGGTGGAGGCCCAGGCAAGAGCGTCTCCAGTGAGCAAGGCGTAGATATACGCTACCTTAGCACGACCAGTGGGAAACTGGGAAGGAGACATCTCAAATTGCACCTCGCATTGATTTAAGAAACCGCGGCAGGCCCCATCGTAGCGATTAGGAGAAGGGATACGGGGCCCAGAGCTGGCATAGGTTGTGGCTACCGGTGATGTAGGAGCCGTGGGACTCTCCTGAAGGGGGAGTTTAGCCAATTGCTGGGAGACTGTGGACAGCTGGTTACTCACAAATTGTAAGGCCTCTATAGTAAGGCCTGTACCCACCTCAGGGGGGTCTGCGTTTGTTGAGCTCTGCATAATGTCACGCCTGTATGCCCGCAGATCTGGTAAGACCCCAGTACTGAGGTGGGAACGGTATTACACCACACACCCACAGCAGTGGGATCACGCCCAGAGTGTGGTATAGCGTTGCTGGGCCTGTTGGAAAAGTGATTAGAATACTTGCAACGTCTTGAAGGGTTAACCGTAGAATAGTCGTTTCCGTGCGCCAGAGTCCAGGGATGTAGAAAGTAGAATAGTCAAAGTTCATAAGCCAGGTCCAAGGATTCCAGAGGTCAGCAAGGTAAAGTTCGTAGCAAGGTTCAGGGGTTCCAGAGAGCAGGGTAATCCAGGACAAGCAGGGGTCAAAGCCAGGGAAATCCAAAGTAACACAGGAGTAGGAGGAATCTGGAAACACAGAGGGAGCAAGCATAGGACTGCACACACAGGGGTAACAGGAAATATGCAAAGCGATGATAGAGAGGGCATACAGGGATTATAAAGGAGGGAACACCAATGGGAGAGAGAGGAGAATCAGAGAGGGAAGTGGGAGACGACAGAAATAGGTCAGGAGGAGAGAAGGAGGAGACAGAGGGGTGGAAAGAGAGACGGCATGCAGGTCATGGGAGGAGGAGTCCAGGGCTTCGCAGGCCCTAGAAGAAGAGCGTGTGCGCGCGCCCTCTGTAACCAGAGAGTGCGCGCGCACAGGCTGCGTCACAAGACGAGCGGAGCGCCGTTCCACGGGCCTACCAGCGGGAGGACACGGAGGGACAAGAGAGACCGCAACCACAGGTGAAGGGTTGACAACGGGTACTGGAGAGGTCTGAGAACGGGGAACGTTACTGCCGGAGCCTGGGGGTCGCGGGAGCGCGCGAGACTTACGGGGCATGCGTTGGGGTAAAGGGACAGTGTCAGGAACAGGCGGAGCGGGACAGGAGTGGGGAAGTGCAGGGAGATTGCTAAGGGAACGGACAGAGGGAGTGAAAGAAGGGGAAGGAATCCCCTGAACCGTCACAGTTTATATGATTGTAAGGATTCGGGAGTCACTCCGCCTTCGGCAAACTCCCGCACTACCTCCGTTCACGCGCGGGGCTCCTTCCAAGGGAACATTATCCACAGGCTGCACACCGGTGATGTCACCAGGTACAGCGGGGAAGGCCCCGCCTCCGGATTGCGCTGCGCATCATGACGCGCACGTGACGCGTGTGCAACATGCCCAAGCACTGTGGCAACAGAGCTAATCAGCTCCAGCACATTCACCTGTCTCCTGCACCTAGCCCAATCACTGCTTCAGCTGAGGCCACGCCTCCGCACCGCATCTCCATAGGATTGGACAGTCCTGCCTATATATGCTCAGCTGTGCCACTGGTACTTTGGTTGAGCATATATTCATGTTCCGTTGTGCTTACTTGTTCTTTGCCTCCACAGTCTTGCCTTGCCTTGCTGAACCTTGCTCTGTGTACCAACCAGGCTTTGTTCTTGGACTCCGCACCTCTGGAATACTGACCCCGTCTACCTCTGACCCTCCGCATCTCTCCAACCCTGACCTCGGCACTCGGACAACGACTACTCTCCAGTCTCCAACCCCAACAACAGCTAATAGTACCTTCAACGATCTGGACCTCTCCTACTCTGACCTTGGCAAGTATAACGACGACTCTTACCTCTCCAATCCCAACCCGGCTACCTCGACCAATCAACACTCTGTGGGTGGCGTTTATACCCATTCCCATCTCAGTCCTGGGGTCCCGCGTTGTTTGTGGTGAGCACAGCATTACAGTATGCTCAGCCCAACAAACATAGACCCCACTGAGGTGGGACACTTTTTGGCTACGTACGCTAACATGTTTACCAAACTGCTAAAATATCTTGCACAGAGTGACCGACGAATGGACTTGTTGCAGCAAAATCTTCTGGCTCTCAAGGTACAAGTGCAACACCCCACTCCTTCCGCTCCCACTGGTCCTCCCTCTTCCCCGCTGCTTAACCCCTTGTCTTCTGAACCTCAACTCCCTACTCCTAATCACTATGCTGGAGATCCCCATGGATGCTGAGGCTTTTTAAACCAATGCTTCTTACAATTCGAAATAACACCTTCCCATTTTCCTTCCCAAAGATCGAAAATTGGCGTATATCATCTCTTTGCTCACAGGCGACACGCTGGCTTCAGCTTCCCCCATCTGTGAACAGAGGTTGGATCTTACACAAGACATTGGACGATTTGCCAAAGAATTTCGACGAGTCTTTGACACCCCTGACCGTAAGGTAACTGCTGCCTCTTCTTTGTTTCGTATCTCTCAAGGAATCGCCCAGTTGCCAGATACGCCTTAGAATTTCGCACCATTGCTGCTGAGACAGGATGGAACAATGAGGCTTTGTCATCGGCTTTCTGGCATGGACTTTCAGAACCTCTTAAAGGCGAACTCACTGCCCAAGAGCGCCCTACAGATATGGAAGAACTTATCGCTGTTTGCATCCAGGTAGATCAGCGCCTGCAAGAGAGAAAATCCGAGCGTTCACGCCATCGTCAACTACCCACCAGGTCGCCTGCCTTCCATTTTTCTTCTCCAGATCCTCCTTCCTCTAACGATCTAGAACCCATGCAACTGGGAGGCAATAAGTTGTCCTTATCCGAGAAGCAACGTCGTCGCACTACAGGACCCTGTCTCTACTGCGGCAATCCCGGACAACAAGTGCTCCTTTGCCCTCTCAAGTCAGGAAAAGCCAACTCCCAATGAGGTCCAGGGGAATCTCATTGGGAACACTCTCCATTTCCCCTATCACCAAAGAAATCTTTCTGACCAGGATATTGATTCCAGTCTCCCTTACGGGAGAGAACTTTCATGCCACAGCTTTGGCCTTTATCGACTCTGGGTCTGGAGGCAACTTCATCGACCAAGGATTCGCTGCAAGAAACAGCATTCCATTCATCCGAAAGATGGCCCCTATAGGATTGGAGGCCATCGACAGCCGACCACTACAGCCGGCTTTCATTTCCTTAAAAACTATCGATTTCTCTCTACTGGTAGAGGACGGTCACAAGGAAGAGATTTACCTGGATGTGATTCACAAGCCTTCCGTCGAGGTAATTTTGGGTCTTCCATGGCTCCAACGCCATAATCCTCACATTGATTTGGACTAATAAGAGACCTATCCAATGGAGCATCCGGTGTTCCAAGACCTGTGCGATTCCAGCTCAACAGATATGCGGGTTGAGTACTCCCAGAGAGGATAAGAGCAGCCTACCCGAGATTTACGCAGACTTCAGGGATGTTTTTGACAAAGCATGATCTGAAGCTCTACCTCCCCATCGTCCATTCTATTGTCCGATTGACCTCTTGCCCAGTTCCGTTCTTCCCAGAGGAAGATATTACCCCCTCTCACTCCCAGAGACCAAAGCCATGACGGACTACATACAAGAGAATTTAAAGAAATGGTTCATACGCAAATCTTCATCTCCAGCCGGAGCAGGTTTTTTTTTTGTCAAGAAAAAAGACGGATCTCTTCGCCTATGCATCGACTATAGAGGTCTTAACAAGATCACTCTCAAGAACTACTACCCGTTACCATTGATCTCTGAACTTTTCGATCGCCTTCAGGGCTCAACTATCGTTACCAAATTGGACTTACGTGGTGCCTATAATTTAGTGAGGATTCGGTAGGGCGAAAAACACTTCTTCTGTTTTTCAAGATTTTGTTAACGAGATCTTCCAAGATCTTCTCAATCATTTCTTATTGTTTAACTTGACGACATTATGATTTTTTCCAAGTCTCTTCCAGAACACATCAACCATGTCAAACAGGTAATATTATGCCTCCGCGAGAACCACCTCTTCACCAAGTTGGAGAAATGCCAATTTCATCAAACCTCCACAGCATTTTTGGGATATATCTCCAACTCTGGTTTCTCCATGGATCCTGCCAAACTTAAGGCAGTTATGGACTGGCCGCATCCTACCACTCTCAAGGCCATTCAATGATTCCTGGGTTTTGCAAACTATTACCATAGGTTTTTTCAGAACTTTTCGTCCACAGTAGCCCCCATCACAACATTGACCAAAAAAGGGGCAGATGCTACTTCCTGGCCATCCATGGCTATTCAAGCCTTCGATCTCCTAAAAAAGGCCTTCATGTCAGCACCCATTCTGATTCATCCGGATCCCAAGCTACCGTTTACTTTGGAGGTGGACGCATCTGACGTTGGGGCCGGAGCCATCTTGTTTCAAAGAAAGCCATCTTGTTTCAAAGAAAGCCATCTCAAGTCAGACTCCATCACTGCGCCTTTTTCTCAAAAAAGTTTTCTTCTGCTGAGCAGAATTATGAAGTCGGTAACAAGGAACTTTTGGCTATCAAGCTCGCTCTAGAGGAGTGGAGACACTTGTTGGAGTGTAGATGCCAGCTTCGATGGACTAGGGGCGGTACTTCACCAGAAATACCCCACTGGGTTGCGAGCTGTCGCCTATGTGAGTCGTAGTCTGATCCTGAGCGAAAAGAACTACCCTGTCCATAAGTTAGAATTTCTGGCGTTGAAGTGGGCCATCGTCGAAAAGCTCTATGATTATCTATACGGGGTATCTTTCAAAGTAAGGACGGACAACAATCCGCTTGCTTATATAATGACCTCCACCAAACTGGATGCAACCAGCCATAGGTGGTTGGTCGCTCTGTCCAACTATTGCTTCACTCTAAAATGTAAGGCTGAGCCCAAGAACATTGGGGCTGACGCTCTGTCCAGGAGGCCAGGATTAAGTCCTGTTTCTGAGGACGAAGAATGGGAAGAAATACCGGGTCCCGGAATTCGAACCATGTGTTCTACTGCGGCCATTTCAGAAGGGAAAGTGGCCTTTTCTGAGCTGAGAGTGGTGGATTCCCTAGGATGTCAGTCTAAAGCGCTCCCAGCTGCCTATTGCTACCCTGAGCCTTTATCAATGACGAAAGATCCAAATTACGCTGGAGGGACATCATCAAAGCCCAGATGGCTGATCCAGTGTGTGGGCCTCTGCGCTGGGCCGTACAGAAGAAGATCCCTGCTTTACTTAAGAGAGCTTATGGCAATACAGTCGGCCTTCTCATGAAAAACGGAGTCTCCCAGGAGGGAAAAAATGGGGCTCAAGGAATATGGGGTGCACAGAACAGAAACAAAAGGGATATATATAAATCCTAGGTTTCCAGTAATAAACAAAGTTGATTATAATACAGCAGGGGGCACCCTAAGCAAGGCTTAATATATAAGGAGTTCCAGTATGTAAAGTCTGCTGGAGGTATAAAAAGTCCCATAAAAGGAAATGCAATTTTGCAGATAAATATCCAAGTACACAAGAACAACCTCCCATATGCAGAACTTAATCCAGATGGATGAATAAAGTATTAGTACTCATAGAATTGAGAATGTAGTTCCTCCATAACTTCACTTGCTGGGTGCCACCCCTAGCGTGCGTTGCGCTGTGGAAAGTACAAGGTTGAAAGGCAAATTGTCAAGAAAATCACTGCACCACTTGGGAGAAAAGCAAAGAGGGTGAAAAAATAACGAATTTGTTGCTCCCAAATGGAGAAAATCACACTGACATGTTTCGCCTTACACTTTGATAAAACCCTCAGGGGCGAAACATGTCAGTGTGATTTTCTCCTTTTGTGAGCAATAAATTCGTTATTTTTTCACCCTCTTCGCTTTTCTCCCAAGTGGTGCGGCGATTTTCTTGGCAATTTGCCTTTTAACCTTGGCCTTCTCATGAAAGAATGGAAGAAAGACGGTCCGTGGGGTCCAGAAGCGGAGCACAGCTGTGGTGAAGAAAACGGGGGCTACAAACCAGCAGGAACATTAAAAAACCTTTATTGTGTGATGGTGGGGGTCAGAACAAACTCTGACGCGTTTCGGGACAAATCCCTTTGTCAAAGAGTAAGTTCGTGTCTACCTGAGGTGTCTCATATGTACCCATTGTCCCGCCCCCAACCGTGTCGTCACTGAGTAAAATTTGGCGCGAAAAACTCCGCGATCAGTGTGATTGGTTAGTACCATCAGCCAGTAGTATCCCCGGCTAGCAGCGCGTCTCTCAAGTCAATAATGGTTGCGGGGGAGTGGGAAACAAATGGACAAGTAAGGGAAACATACAGAATGGGGAGAAGTGCCATTGTAAAAACAAAATAACAACAATGTTACCCTAAGGTAGAAGGTTAAAAACACGAGCAAGATACATAACATTACAATGGAAGAAACATATGTATCTAATCAAAAAGATATTTAAAGTGTCATAATTGCAATTCTAGTTAGACAAATTGAGGTACATTATGAAATAGATTTAGTAGAGCCATTGGCTCTACTAAATCTATTTCATAATGTACCTCAATTTGTCTAACTAGAATTGCAATTATGACACTTTAAATATCTTTTTGATTAGATACATGTGCTTCTCCGCTTCCTGCTTCTGGCGTGATGCACGCACACAATGGGGATTGCATTGCTGCATTTGTGAGTACTCTGCCTGCTCTTTATTCAATCATGTTCAAGTTGTGCATACTGTTTGTTTCATTGATTTAGCTGAGTTGCCCATTATGGTATATATAGAGGACAGTCAGCTTGTCATAGAGACTTGCATACAGTCCTACTTCATGTATACAGGCCCTGCATGAGTCTCACGCAGTTTTCATTGATTGATCATCCCCCAACACTAGTGAATACCATTTTTTATTCATACTAGTCTACCTGTCACTGAGCCCTGAACATTGGGACTAGTGCCCTAAAACTCTCATGAAAGAATGGGACAAATTCAAACTGGACAATGGGTTGCTATACCGAGTGGTCCCCTACCTTGATCATCCGGATAAGAGGCAGTTAGTGCTTCCCCAAACTACATGATGACCATGGACACTTGGGCATGGATAAAACGTTTGGGCTCAGAAGACACAGATTTTACTGGCCAAAAATGAGAGAGGCTGTGGAGCATCATTGTCGGAGTCGCTTACAGTGTGTGCAAAGGAAAACACTGCCTACGCGACCGGCCCCAATGGGTCATCTGCAAAGTCGGGTCCCATGGATTTAGTATGCATGGACTTTCTGTGCATAGAGCCCGATTCAAGAAGCAACAGGAACGTGCTGGTGGTGACCGACCACTATACTCGGTATGCACAAGCTTTCCCCACTAAGGATCAGAAGGCGATAACAGTGGCTAATGTGCTGTGGAAAAGATACTTTATCCACTATGGATTGCCCAACCGAATGCACTCGGGGCATTTACACAGTTACTCAGGCTGACTCTGAAGAGGCAGGGATGGAATAAAAGAAACTATGTCCTTAAACTCTCACACTGAGCAGGGAATGAAACATTGTGTCTGTTACATGTGGAGTCAGAGTTGCCAGAGCACATGAGGTGCTAGAACTGTCCTGGGAGCTAGTAAGGCTTCCTGGACTAGGCCAGACTTTACCCCCTAGGCCTCAGATAGTTCCTCCTCACTGTAGAGATGTGTGCAGGGCTGGCCCTAGGTATAGGTAGCTCCTGATAGTGAGGGAGCACAGTGGAGCGCAGCAGAGTACAGCGGAGCAGACCGGAATGCAGAGGGAGGCTTCACCCTGTGGCCTGAGGTTCAGCCATCACCCGGACCCTGAGGTGTGAGGGGCTTGTGTTGGAGACCCCGCTGCATGGGACTCTGCTGCTATTTTGCCCTTGCTGGGAAGTGTGGCCTGGCTGGATCCTAAGCCAGGAAGGTATTGTGCACCAATGCAAAGGGAGAGGGTAGGGCTGCCCTCACATACACTGGGAGGAATTGTTCGTGGGACACTGGGCTGTAGATGTTCGATCACCCTAGGTACTATTGGGGTTAGCTACCCCAGGACTATTATTGGACAGTTATTGTTATTGTGTTTTATTGTATTGCTGTGTTGCATATGTGTTTCTCTTGCTAGACTGTAATACCACAGTAAAGACGTATTGCATAACCTGTATTAGTGTGATTTCTGGGGTATACACTATAGGTATACAGGTTCTCGTGAGGGCCTATCCCACCAACACAGTGATCCACACGGGTGGAGGCGCTGCAGCAGTCACCTCAGGCTCCCCAAGCGCGGAGGCTTAGGCCTCCTGTACACCTAACAGGTAGCACCATAGTATATATCGCCTGCGTTTCCCTTGGGGGTAGGGAAAGGCTGTTACATAAGGAAGCCAGTTACACTTCTAAGTTGTTTCTATACCAACATTTTCCTGGTATCTGTGGCTGCCCCTTTACCAATATCATTTTATGGGGTATATAGAGTCTTCTTAATGATTTCTGTGTAATTTCATGACTACCATTATTTCATAAGGATATAGTTGTGAATGGCAGATTTCACTACTGCACCAAACTTGTGACCTCAGATTGCTTTAAAATATACATACTGTATAGTTGATAAGAATGAGGAAAAACAACCAATAACTTACCCCCAGCTGATGGCAACAGCATCTGAGGACAGAAGTTCACTGGGTGTCAAAGCTGCAAAATAGCTCACATTTACCAGTATATAGAGGCAAGTGACTAATGGGATCGCAATCATTACAGCTCGCGGGAGATTCACCTGGAACAGGTACCAAGAAAAGAACTTCAAACATTATTCTATTTCTGCAGATTAGCAAACGCTTAAAACCAAAGAAGCAGACTCCACCCCGTTTATAAGAAATCAAAGCATTGTAATTAACAGTCTATACTCAGTCCCCACTGGACATGATATTATACAGATATAACACCTAACAAATACAAATGGATAACTCCAGATTGCTACAAAGTGTTAAGAATCATGGTTCAAAACATAATGATATAGCTATACACCTGCCCGACTCCTGCGTTCTGCTCAAGGATGTCTTCTATCTACCCCTTTTGTATCTATCGTCCTCTCCCTCCTAAAACCTGTCTCACTCACTTCCCCACACCTCTAGAATGCTCTTCCCCTTAATATCCGACTAGCGCTCTCTCTCTACCTTTAAGACCTTTTTTAGAAAACAACTGTTTAACTAAGCATATAGGTAGCTCTGCTGGCTGATACTATACATCTCATATGCACTGACCTTGACCCCTTGCACACGCACTTACCATAACACCCCCCTCCTGTCTCTGTAAGTTCTCCCTACTTCCCACTTAGATTGTAAGCTCTTCAGGGCAGGGACTCCGGGTTCTATTATTACTTTTATCTGAAGCGCTTATTCCTGTTATTTGTTATAATATTATGTCACATGTATTACTGCTGTGCAGTGCTATGTACCTGGATGGCGCTATATAAATAAAGATATATATATATATACATAACAACTCCAGTTAAAAGAAGACGGACACATTTTAGATTTTATTGATTTAAAAAATGAGTGGGAGCATCAGCTGCGTTTAGAATTGCTTTAATTGATTATCAGTTATTATTTGTTTGATAATGGAAGCTTTTGCCCATAATATCTGCGAGGTCTATGTATCAATGTGGAGAAAAGTGCACCAAAATGTCCTTGATAGCAGATTGTTAAGAGAAAACTAAATATCAGATGAATTGCCCCCCATAACATTGCACTTCAGCGCCATCTATTAAAGTCTCCCGGCGGCAACACTACAACCAAACTTCCCCACATTAATAACAGATAAAACCGCCATTAGTTTCACTTGGAATGCTTTTTCTTGAAAACTCTGGTGCATTATTTGTGTCCCTGATTTGCAGCTGGGAGACTTTACTGCAAGGCCCCTTTATGTCTCTGTGTAAAATTAAGGGATCATTTTAATATCATAGTCTCACAGCTTCAAAACTGGGTCAAGAAGTGGGACCAGGTTTATTAAGGAAAAATATTAGCATTGAAACCAATGGGATTTTCTTCTTTAATAGATCTGGTGCAGTATATCCACGTTTTGCAGGCAGGAGACTGCGATTAATTACCCTGTAACTGTTTGTGGCTAGAAAATGCAATTTGGTCCATAAATCAACAACGTTATGGGACTTTTCTATGTACAGTAAGTGAGATTTTGCATGGAGCAATGATACTGAGTTAGTGACTCAGAAGCTACACGTGGATATTGAATGGTGCTGTATGTGACTGTTTTGATCCACAGCAGAGATTATAAATCTTATTCTGTTAGTGCCACCATAATAAACTATTAGATCTTTCCGTATTACAATCTTTTAACATGTACATCAATGTATTTATATTGTATCAAAGTGAAAAATAGGTGCAAAAAACTTAGTTTGTGATCCTTACTTAATAGTAAAAAATATAAGTTGATAATCAGTGTATGTCACAATTGTGCATACATATAAGTGAAAATAAATATAATAATAGTGCAGTGCAAAAAAGTAAAATGTGCAATACAAAAAAGTAATACATTTGAACCCCCTGCTCAAAACCCTCTGGTGGGGTTCGTCTTCACTTGTCCCAAAGATGTGGAATTTTGTTCTCAGATTCCAGTAGGAGCATAAAGGGGAAACAAAAAAAACACAAAGATACTCTAAGTGTAGAGGTTCTAATATTCAGTGAATGTGATGATGAAGTCTTGGCTCTTTTAGAAGGCCTACTCCTGTCTTTGGAGTGATAGCAACTGACTACCTACTACCTCACACCACACCTGTCGGGGATAGATGCAAATCCCCCTACATACTGCTTGATTATATCTTACGTTTTGTAAGTAGGTCTTCTAAAAGAGCCAAGACGTCATCATCACATTCCATCAATGTATTTATACATATATTTAAATAACTATTTCTTCTTGTGTATGCTTGGATTTACTCATTACATTTCCTTTGAATGTTGTGCCTCTTTTTTCCTTAGATCTGTTCTCCTCTTAACCACATAAACCTGAAGCCTAGAAGCAGCATTATTATAGAGTATCACTACTCTGCAGGTTGGGAAACTCGGCTCCAGAGAAGTAGTGAATGAAGCAAATGTGTTAAAGTAATAGTGAATAGAGCAAAACGTAAAGGCATGATTAAAACAAAAGAATACAGTATTTACATTTCACTCTTTGAGGCTTCGTATAAAAGTAACATTAAACCGCTCCTGAATGTTGACACAGATGCTGAAAGATGGAAACATTTTACTCATTCTCTACTGTTGCTAAATGTGGAATATTACGTAGCAATTAATCTGCATTTGGATGTAACACCATTTCACTTACATGCTTCACTGATTGAACATGAATGATACGCCATTTAGACTGTAATTATATTAATATTTCAAGTCACTGTGCACTAAGCCAAAGCATTCACTGACCTCGGGGTTCTTTAGTTCCTCAGTCACATAGTTCAGGTTGTTCCACCCATCATAAGACCAGAGGCCTTGGTAAAATGCCACTCCTACTGGTCCAAATCCAGTAGCTGTATTTTCAAAGGCATTCTGTAAAACCTGAGTGTTTCCCTCGATCAGATGGACCACACCACCTACTATTATTACCAACAGCACCAACAGTTTGGCAGTTGTAAAAATGTTCATAATAGAAGTGGCAAGTCTAACATTAAGGCAATTGATGACAACCAAGACTAGTACGCAGGCGGCTGCCGCACACTTCACCACCAGTGGTGGTGATGGACAGCCTTGGTAAAACGGAGTCACAACATACTCTGCAAAACTGAGAGAAATTGCTGCAATGCTAGCAGGCCTCACCACAACGACAGAGGTGTAAGCTAAAAGAAAAGCAGGGAGCGGCCCAAAGTTCCTTAAAATATAGATATATTCTCCTCCAGATTCCTTAATCACAGTCCCGAGTTCTGCATAAGACAAGGCTCCTAACATTGCCAGTAGACCACAAGCCGCCCATATCAAGAGACTGGCCCCTGGGCTTCCCATATAACGCAGAACCCCTTCAGGAGACATGAAGATTCCTGAACCTATCATTGTACCAGCAATCAGTGACACGGCACTAAACAGTCCAAGCTGACGTTTAAGATGTATGTTTTCTGTTCCTTTTCGATAGTGTTCGTCACAGGAAGGCAAGTTATCTTCTTTTATCCTTTCCTTCATCTTGGCCCTTCAGAATAGCTTGGGGTTCAGGACTTCTCAAAGAAAGCACAGATTACTAACTGGTCTCTTTCACAGCAATGCAGTGTCAATTAACACCTAAGTTAATTATTACAGTGATATGTTCAAAGAACAAGCAAATAGTAGTTAATGATCGATTTGAAAAGGCTACAAAACATTATGCACTTTAAAAAAAATTGTTATCATGGGGGCTGAAGGTAAAGAGCAGGGATGCTGCCGCCCACCCTGGACTAGAACAAAGGGGTGATGAGTCCTCCCTCCTACTCTCTTCTTTTCCAACCAGGCTTACCAACAAATTTTGTTGGGCCCAGGACTAAAATATTAACCTGAACCACGGTCCAGCTGCCAACCTGAGGAATGAGGGGAGTTGGGTACTGCCACTTAAAGAGTGGAGGAGGTTACAGACCTGCCACATAATGCTATGCCATGCCCATGCCTCCTCTCTTACCACATGGCCCTCTTTCTCACCCCAATACCCCTCCCCTCTCTTACCTAATACTGATGGCCCCTGGATTAGGAGGGAGCAGGGACACTGAGGGCCAGAAGATGGATGCTGCCTGGGTGAGCAGTGGGATGGTGGTGGGAGGACCTTAAGGGAGGACCTTAAGGGAGGACCTTAAGGGAGGGGGATACTGTAGGCCTGTGGTCACCCTAAACTCAGGGAAGAAAAGGTCACCTGATGCATGGGAAAACTCACGACCACGCAGTTAAAAGAAGGAGCTTGAGCAAAGAGTCCTCTGCAGAGGTGAGGAAGCTAAACACATCATGGAAAGACTGTGCTTGGGGAAAGTCCTTCTCGAGCGACTGAAGAGTGCTGATTTCAAGCACCTTCTTGAAAAGACATTGGTAACCTGGAGACAGGGCTTCAATCCCAGTGTGACTGTGGGATTGGAAACCTCCATCCATTCTCATTCGAACCGCAAGGGAGAGTGGAAGGATGGGCTTCAGCCATGGCTAGCCCGAGCTATCCACAAACAGGTGAGGTATGTAACAGGAACGTACTCCCTGTCTAAATGAGGCTTCAATATAAGCCTGTAGTGGTCTGAGGAATCAAGCAGGGAGCTGGTTAATTGCTGCTAGACAATTAACCAGTCTCCACCTGGATAATCAGACAGCTAGAAAAGCCTCCTGCTGGGAACTGGCAGGGAGACTATTGAGCACACAGAAGGACTGTGTGCTGCAAGCACATCCCCAGGGACCAGACCTCTAGTCCAGGGTGCAGCGAACCCAGGAACCCACCAGAGGATGGCCCCTCAACAGACACGAACCCAGACCCAGAAAGAGACTGACACAAAGAGCCCCTGCTTAGAAGTACCTCTTTAGACTTTGGGATGATTGTTTGGAAAGAGGCCTATCCTCCTAGCCCTGCAGATAGGGACTGGGAAAGTGATTTAGCTATTACGAAGGAATAGGCTGTTTATTTATTTTTGTGGTTTTCTGCATTGTTTAAAGTGATGGGCTGAATAAAGCCATGCTTTAATTGACCCCAAATCTGTCTCCCTGGTTTTACCTCTGCACATGTCTCTTACACCAGCCTAGAGGTAACTCATTTCCCCCACCAGGCCCAGCTAACTAGGGTCTGGAAAACTTATAGTTTAGTGGTTGCTTCTTCATGCACAAGGTTTCTCCCCAAAGGGGATTTTCATCCTGACCGTGTGAGCTGCAGGGAGCACCTCCTCCCCACATCAAGCTCAGTGAAGCACTATTCACTCCCACTTCTTATAGGTAACTGATTGCAACATCTTGATTGAGCAACAGTCTGTCAACAATATCTCTTCTCTTTGTCAAGTGCTCAGCCTCCTTTAGCAGCTTCACTTCCACATCTCCCAAGCTACTGGATAGCATGTCTTGGAGTCTAAACTACATCTCTGACTTCTCCAGAAACACAGATGCCTTCTTAGTCTTCCTTCAGATTCTCACAGTACTCCTCTAAAATCATGACCAGGCGGTAGTTGGATTTTTGCTAGTGTAACCCTGTTTCCCCCCATCTCTAGGAAACTACCCTGGTTACTGCTTCTAGTGTGGTGCTGAAGCCTACCAGTGGTTCCAAGAGAAGCTGAGCTGCGCGATGGTATGGGCAATGGGACAAGCTTTAGGGACATTTCTTAGTTACTCACACTCATGGTACAGCACCTCCAGCCATGACAGGATCCCAATAATTGGATATCAGTTCCTGTCATTGCAGTCCATCTACCTCCTGCTCAGTAACTGACACCCAAGCAGAGGCAAGGTGCACAGGCATTTGTATTTTCTTTCTCTCCTTCTCCTTCCTTAGAGGAGCATAGTCTCCTGCAGTGCAGGACTTCCGGGTGGTGCTTGTCCATTCTCTTGGGACATTCTGGTCTGGATGGTCTCTAGGCCGGCCTAGAATGGCATGCTTGCCCCGCAATGGGGAAGAATCATAGCCCTTTTACTCCCTTTCAGGATCAGAGCCAGACTTCATCTCCTTCCACACCTACTCCGGGAGCAGGGCAGAACTCCACTCTACTATGCACAATCTCTCCCGCCAGAGGGTAGTGCTGGACCACCTCTCTCACACCCTCTCTCCTGGGAGGTTAGAGTAGAACTCTCTTTGCCCTCTCCCAAAGGAGAGTCCACCTCAACTCAATTTAGATCCTCCCCAGAAGAATATAGAAGGGGTGGGCTCATGGACTGTACCCACCTTCAAGGGGCTGTACACAGGCCATGAGTCACCACCTCCTTTCCTTCATATTCAAGGAAAGAACAAGGGGGGGGGGTCATTAGCCCATAGATTAACCTGTTACTGCCTGGAACTTAACAGGGCTTACATATTGTATTGTATGTCTTTATTTATATAAACCACAAACTAACTAATAACGCTCTCTATCAGCGCTTGATCCAATTAGGCTAGTGTGATATGAATATCAAACAAAATGTGCGTGATATAACAAATATGTGAAACAGCTGCCAAGGGGACAGCAAACAATAGACAGTTCCAAATCTAACATACCATATGAAAATACAAAAAGCTAAGTCCCCGGCGCTAATGAGTTAAAGTCCACAATACCATGATCTAAGATACAGTCCTTGATGGAAAAGACAGTCCTGGCAATGGGTGGATTAACCAATGCAATTCAGAGTGGCTTTGATGGTCTTCAGAATGGCCCCAGATGTTCTCTGCAATGAATAAAAAAGAGACACACCAATTGCGCAGTATATAAAAACCACAGCCCCAACTGAGATGGAAATAACCCTAACTTACAAGATAATTTCTTGTACATTCAGGGGAGAGAATCTGTGCTGTGTCGCGTTCCAACCTCAATATCCACGAACCCCACGTGGTTACAGTCGGATGGTTTCTCTTGTACTTGGTAGTGCCCTCAGGGATTCAGCATAGGCCCCCACAGCAAGCGTGTAGAGAAATGAATACAGCCTAGTGTAAAAACGTACTTACACTTTTATTACATAAAAACAAACATACTACCAACACTTACAATTTGTATTGGTAGCAAATGTGACCAACGGATGCCATCCGCAACCTGCTACAGTCCGGCTGGAACAAGGGACCCACGCAGTCATGCACAACTCGCCGATTGATGACGTCAACTCGCCGGAAGGTACAGCAGTGGAGAGGCATACACATGGGATACTAAGCTCCTCCTCCCTATGCGTTTCGTGACGCAGTGTCACTTCCTCAGGCTCATATGTCAGCATACATCTTTTGGCATACTGCACCATAATTTTGTTTGTTCTTTTTCCACATATTCCACGTATGGACGGTGGGAGCTGCACATCAATTCCTTCTAAGAGGACATTGTTGGGACTTTCACGTATCGTTTGGATATTCCATTTATTCATTTGGATTTGTAAGGCGCCGTTTTTCTTTTTTCTTGTGTCAGGAAGTATGAGGAGCTCTGTTTTAGCTATGTTGAGTTTAAGGCGGCGGATGGCCATCCAGGATGATATAGCAGAGAGACATTCAGAAACTTTGGTTTGTACAGCAGGTGTAAGGTCGGGTGTTGAAAAGTACATTTGTGTGTCGTCAGCATAGAGGTGATATTTAAACCTAAAAGATGTTATTAGGTCACCTAGAGAGAGTGTGTACAGAGAAAAGAGAAGAGGTCCCAGGACAGAGCCCTGGGGTACCCCCACAGAGAGATCAATAGAGGAGGAGGTGTTAGCAGAAGAGACACTGAAAGTACGATGGGAGAGGTAGGATGAGATCCAGGATAGAGCTTTGTTCCGAATACCAAGGGTATGGAGAATGTGAAGGAGAAGAGGGTGGTCCACGGTGTCAAATGCTGCAGAGAGGTCGAGTAATATGAGCAGAGTGTAATGACCTCAATGTGGGGATAGACAGGTACATGAGACATACCATGTTACACTCTGCCCTGGGTGAAAATCCCAACGATCTCGTTTGGGTCCGAATTTGTTGCACCATCCGTCATCCTGACACCTGCAGAATAACAGAAAACAAATTCGCAAATCGATATACATAATTTTGTACATAGACATTAGACTTATCACCCACTGCTAACAATGATGATAACTTAAACACAACTAAACAATTAACTCTAATTGTAATACCGTGGATCAGGCTTCCTAACAGGCCTCCCAACGTGATCCTTTACTCAAACTGAATACACCTTAGGAGCACCAGACTCCTGGCTTTTTTCTACTCGATCCGTAAATATACATGTCCCGATCATCCATTCACCCATAATGGAGCAAATTCGAGAATCAGTAATGAACTCTTTATAACAGGTCTTCTTTTCTAAGGTTACATCTAACCTTAAACACTCCCGCCTATGCTCATCTATCAATAACGCCTTCCCTGAATAGGTAACACCCAAAACCCAGGGTCCTGTGGATTGGCCTTATGATTGAGACTAGGGGAACCTTTTAGTATGCGAACCCCCATTTTTATCTCACTGACGAAGCCGTGTGTACCTAACGGCGAAACGCATAGAGTGTCCAGTCAGACAGTATCCAAGGAGAACACCGAGAACGCACCCTTACAAATCGAGTCCGGAGGTCTCAGGTACACCGGAAGTGACGCGAGCCCCCGGCGTGGATGCGGAAGTGTTCCAGAGGAGCGGAGAACAACGCGGTACACAGGGAGATCGCGACCCACTGTGTACCTGCCACCCGCTTCTGATCACGCAATCTTTTTTCATCCTAAGTGTAAGCCCCCATTTCTACTTTTACCTTTATTCAATATATTTGCCGTCTACACTATATGGTCTGTTTCCCTTCTTTTGAAGATTGTTTGCTGGTAGTTGCTGCATATAATTCCCACCATGAGGATACCCTCTGTGTTCCACGTGTCCCTTCTGAAATCCTTCGTTCGAAATGTACACTTTCCGGACCGTCCTCAGAGACCCAAACCCGTCGTAACACAAGGGCAACAGGAATTCGAGGTCCATTCCATCCTTGATTCACGTTTCTCCATGGGCAGACTTCAGTTCCTCATTCATTGGAAAGGATATGGCCCGGAGGAACGCTCCTGGGTACCTTGTCATCATATTCATGCTCCAGCTCTCCTTAAACAATTTGTCGGAAATTTCCTCATAAGCCTTGGGAGGATCGTCCGGAGTCTGATCCTCAAGGGGGGGATACTGTAAGGGATCGGGGGACACGCGCCTCTCAGCGGGTCCCCGTCACCTCATCTCCCAGTGCGGCTCTCAGCTCCGGTTCCCCGCTCCCATGGCCTCTTATCTGTCCTGCCCCCACGCCAGGCCGCTCCTCCGCGGCGCACGCCGCTTCCTCACGCACGCAACCGGGGCGCGCGCACGGCAAGCTTACAGAGTGCGCGCACACCCGATCCTATTACCAGCGCTCCCGTGCCCCTGGCTCTGCCCCCCATCGGCTTAAGGTGATTGCCATTTCTCACACCTCTGACTCCCTCCCTGCTCACCTGGACCTATCCCTGGGATCACCCAGACAGACTCCGCTCCACCCCTTGCTACCATTGGTCCTCCTGCCTTTATAACCCCAGTCTGCCCTCTCTTTCCTTGCTCTGCATAGCTTCTCTGTGACTCCAGTGTGCAGTGTCTATGCCAAGCTCTGTTCTCTGTTTACAGCTCTTGTTCCTGTCCCTGCCCCTGTTTGGATACCTTTGGATTGATCTCGGCTCTGTTTGACTACGTGTACCTCGCTATCCCTGGACTCGGCTTTGGACCTCAGTACGCTGCTATCTCCTGCCCCTGACCCACGGCTCTTGGATCTGGATCTCCGTACCTCTGGCACCCCGGACTCAGCAAGTATCACGTTAACCCTTTCTCACCAGGCCCGGCAACGCACGTTACCACACTCCGGGCACGCCCTCACTGCTGTGGGTGCGTGTTATACCCTTACCCACCTCAGTACTGGGGACTGGCCAGGTCTGCGGGCATACAGGCGTTACAATATTCCATTGGGAACATCCACCCCTTAAGTTGGATGACTGCTCCTTTTTATCTGCTTCATGTGAGTAACCATTTGTGAGCCCTTCACGAGATTAATATTCACTTTGTATGACATTGCTACACTAAAATTTTATTTTACATGGCTGCAAGCTGCGCTCCCCTGGTCCTTTTGGAACTAGTCATTCATATCTGGCTTTTTTTTTCCAGATCCGACATTTATATACACACACACCTACTGTATGTAACAAAGACTATTGTGGTATAATTTAATACAATAAACAAACTTATGTCAAAAACTAATGTTGTTCTTAATAGGAATTTATTCAATTCATTTATTTTTTGGGGGCTGGTGGCGGGACTGGGGGCGGGACTATGGACGGGGCTGGGGCGGGGCTAGGTGGCGAGTAAATTTTTTGGTTCGGCGAGTAGATTTTTGGGTGATTTGTCAAGCACTGTATATATATATATATATACAGTGTTCGACAATCCTATACATTTACACGCCCGTGGCGGGTGGATTTAACCCCCAGGCGAGTAAATATTGGCCCAAGCAGCACACGTGTTTTTTTTTTTAAATTCCCCCGTTCGCGCTAAAATTTCCCGGCTCGCGCTAAAAAAAAAAAAAAAAAAACTCCCCCTACTTGACAGCTGATTGGCGCGCGCTCCCAGGCTTTGTGGGCGCGCGGCCAGGCTCTATATGAGCCCGCCCCCAACGAGCGGCCATTCTTTCTGCCAGGGGATCTGTTGGAGGGTAAGTACTCGCCATGCAGCGGCCCCTCTGCTCCTTCCCTGCAAGCAAACCCGTGCGATCCCCCTGGACCCCACATGGCTCCCTTCTCACCACCGCGACCCTCTGCTCGTGCCCTCTCCCGCCAGTATGCGTCTTTGCGTTAGCTCTCCCCTCCTCCTGTCCCCTTCCCCTCCCCTCCTCCTGTCCCTCTCCTGTCCCCCTCCCCTCCTTCTGTCCCCCTCCCCTCCTCCTGTCCTCTTCCCCCCTCCTGTCCCCTTCCCCTCCTTCTGTCCCCTTCCCCTCCTCTTGTCCTCTTACCCTCCTCCTGTCCTCTTCCCCTCCTCCTGTCCCCTTACCCTCCTCCTGTCCCTCGATCCACCGATCGCTGCCTGGGACGGGAGGTCCCCACTGCTGCAGCCCGGTTGTCGTAGGGAGGGGAGGGGGGGCGCTCTCACCACGTGCCTCCCTCACTTGCTTAATCGTGCATACCTGTTTGCCCGCGCACTGCGGGACATGCCGACGGGAGGAGCAGGGCAGTGGCGGCCACGGCGAGGCTGACTGTCCCGTTGGGCGCCCACCACGTGACTCCCACCCACCCTGCCACCTCTCCACCTCCTCAAAGCTCCACTATGCCCGCGTGAGGTATGGGGGGGGGGGGGTGTCGGCCTTCCCCCCCCCCACGAGCGGGAGATGGGCGCGGGTGGGTGAGGGAGGAGCGTGGTGGTGGTGGTCGTGGCCTTCCGCCCCCCCCCGTATGCTTGTGTGTGTGTGTATATATGGGTCTGTGTATATATGGGTGTGTGTGTGTACTGCACCGACACACTTTGTTCGAGCAAATACCCAGTATGTACCTGGCAGATACCTGGAATGCGCCGCTCCTCACCTCTGACAAGCCCCGTTGCATTTGCCTTCCCAGCCTGGGTTCATGCCTGGCTGACGGGCGGCTGATCTGTTAAATGATAATGATTAGGATTTAATAGGCTGCAATGCTTCGCGTGTCTACCAGATGGCATAAATTCATGAATTGTAATGCAGTATATATGTATATACTGTGCAGTATTGCAGCCAGGGGGAATAAAATGCTTCAATCCCTGCCTGGAAAATACCTCAATGCACTCGGGCAGAAAACAGTCACAAACCTCAATACACCCGGGTATACCCGAATTCGTGGGACTAGCCGAGCTCGAATAAAGTGTGTCGCCAGTGTATATATGGGTGTGTGTGTGTGTATATATGGGTGTGTGTGTATACTGCACCGACACACTTTATTCGAGCAAATACCCGGTATGTACCTGGCAGATACCTGGAATGCGCCGCTCCTCACCTCTGACAAGCCCCGTTGCATTTGCCTTCCCAGCCTGGGTTCATGCCTGGCTGATGGGCGGCTGATCTGTTAAATGATAATGATTAGGATTTAATAGGCTGCAATGCTTCGCGTGTCTACCAGATGGCATAAATTCATGAATTGTAATGCAGTATATATATATGTACTGTGCAGTATTGCAGCCAGCGGGAATAAAATGCTTCAATCCCTGCCGGAAAATAACTCAATGCACTCGGGCAGAAAACAGTCACAAACCTCAATACACCCGGGTATACCCGAATTCGTGGGACTAGCCGAGCTCGAATAAAGTGTGTCGCCAGTGTATATGGGTGTGTGTGTGTGTGTATATATGGGTGTGTGTATATATGAGTGTGTGTGTGTGTGTGTGTGTGTGTGTGTGTGTGTGTGTGTGTGTGTGTGTGTGTGTGTGTGTGTGTGTGTGTGTGTGTGTGTGTGTGTGTGTGTGTGTGTGTGTATGTGTGTGTGTGTATATGTGTGTGTGTGTGTGTGTGTGTGTGTGTGTGTATACATGGGTGTGTATATATGGGTGTGTGTGTATATATGGGTGTGTGTGTGTATATATGGGGGTGTGTGTGTGTATATATGGGTGTGTGCTTGTGTGTGTGTATATATGGGTGTGTGTGTATATATGGGAGTATGTGTGTATGGGAGTACGTGTGTGACACCAGAGGTACCCCCCCAGCCAGTGTCAACCCCCCCAGTCAGTCACCCCCCCCAGTCAGACAGTCACCCTCCCAGTCAGACAGTCACCCCTCCCAGTCAGACAGTCACCCCCCCCCAGTCAGTCAGTCACCCCCCCAGTTAGTATGTCACCCAGCCAGTCAGTCACCCAGCCAGTCAGTCACCCAGCCTGTCAGTCACCCAGCCAGTCAGTCACCCAGCCAGTCAGTCACCCAGCCAGTCAGTCACCCAGCCAGTCACCCACCCAGCCAGTCAGTCACCCTCTCTCTCTGTGTATCACCCACCCTCTGTGTCTCCCCCCTCTATGTCTCCCCCCCCCCCCAACTCTCTCTCTCTCCCCCACACTCACCCTCTCTCTCTCCCCCCCACACTCTCCCTCTCTCTCTCCCCCACACTCTCTCTCTCCCTCTCTCTCTCTCTCTCCCCCACACTCTCCCTCTCTCTCTCTCTCTCCCCCACACTCTCCCTCTCTCTCTCCCCCACACTCTCCCTCTCTCTCTCTCCCCCACACTCTCCCCCTCTCTCTCTCTCTCCCCCACTCTCCCTCTCTCTCTCCCCCACACTCTCCCTCTCTCTCTCTCCCCCACACTCTCCCTCTCTCTCTCCCTCTCTCTCTCTCTCTCTCTCTCTCCCCCACATTCTCTCTCTCCCCCACTCTCTCTTTCCCCCACTCTCTTTCTCACACCACTCTCTCTCTCTCACCCCCACTCTCTCTCTCTCACCCCCACTCTCTCTCTCTCTCTCTACCTGGACATTGAGGGACTGCGGATCAGGTAAGATCCCAGGCGGGATTACTGCTTTAGATATTGTGAAGCGAGGGCATCCAGACACTGGTTAAGGGGTTCAGGAAACTAGTCATTCACATCTGGCTTTTATTTCTAGATCCAACATTTACACACACATGTAAAAAGGACTAATTGTAGTATAATGTAATACAATAAATACATTTATGTCAAAAACGAATGTTCTGACTAGGAATTTATTAAATGTATTTTATTTATATATTTTATTTTAAAGCGGGGTTGGGGGCGGGACTAGGGGCGGAGTTGGGGGCGGAGTTGGGGGCGGGACAAGGTGGCGAGTAGTTTTTTTGGTTGGGCAAGTAGATTTTTGTGTGATTTGTCGAACACTGTATATATATATATATATATATATATATATATATATATATATATAGACAAAAAAAGAGAGAGAGAGCGCACGCCCCATAGCATAATACTGCATAAAATTTATTAAAACAAGGAAGGGGATGGGAAATGGGGGGGGGGTAGGAATCGCACTCACAGGATGCAAATGGTTAAAAGGCAATTTGTGATTATATCACCACCATCCGGTTCTGGATACTGCAACACGTCTCCGTGGACTCCTTCAGGGCTGCCAGACACGATCACCAGGGACCAGATGTTAAAGGCTCCGTCCGCTGTCTGTATAGAGTCCAAAACTCCAGCTCACACTTCCAATGGCCGCCGATCGTATTCCCGCGCTTGGTATAGGCTGCTGCGCGTGCGCGGCGTCGTCGTGATGACGTAATCGCGCTCTCAGTACCCTAACGCGTTTCGTCACCTGACCGGTAACTTTCTCAAAGGGCTGATGCACATACTGTTCCCTAAAATGACTGTACAAGTCAAAATGACAACATCGTGATAACAAGGAGGATCCACTATGTACTTATGAAAACGTCACTTTCAACAGTGTTAGTACCTCTACACAGTTAGAGCTTTTAAATGAAGCGTTATGCACCATTTTCTGATGTCTCCAAATAGCAATAAAGCCCTAAAATACAGTTGTTCTTTTGAGGAGGGGTGTCAAACATCATTGTGTGACCTCTTCATGCTCCTTTGCCCATTTGCTGCACCAAACATCTGCTTAGTACAATGTCTACTGTACCGTTTGTTCAGACCTCATACATTTGACACAGGAAAATAGGTACACTTCATGTGCTACGTCAGTACAGGACAGCGTGATTTCCAAGCATGCCCTGTAACATGTGCAAATAACTATTTGCAAAGATTATATTACCAATAAAATGTGTGCATTTATGGAGTTATTTGTAGATATACAATATACATATACACGTACTTAGAAATAAAAGGACAAGCGCACAAGAACGCTAATAGTGTAATAATGTATTATAACAGGTACAGAATTCCAAGGTAAGTATTGCACTTACAATAAAGTAAAACATAAATAGCTCATCATTAAGAAGCCTGTGGCATCTCATCCTGGCTTGCTCCGTATTACCCCTGAGGAAGTAGTTTTATCCACGAAACGCGTAGGTTTGTGTGCTACGATTGACAACACGTGTCCCATTTTGGATCCTGACCTTCGAAGAACCAGGAGCCTCCGGAGCTCAGCCGCAGAAATCTGTCTGCTAGAAATTTCCCAGTGCGGGGGAGAGAGTAGGGTACCTAGCAAGTCACGGAGAGACGCCATAAGTTTCTCAATGATGAGCAATTTACTGTATGTTTTACTTTATTGCAATACAATACTTTCAATTGGAGGCACCCATATTTAGGCAGGCAGCAAGAAGGATGCTAAGACTATAAGTGAACTTCCTGGAGTCCAGAACAGTGTGAAAGTGGATTTACTTCTTATTTTATAAAAAAATAAAATATTTCATATCTTTATTTTACTTTCCACCAATTGTACTACACTTTCTTTGTATTTAATCTATGATCACCATTTATAGCACGCTAATAACTTTTGAAGTGAAACTTCTTTACCGGCACCTACCACGTGAAAATATCCCTGGCTGTAAATTACCTCAATGGTGACGGAAGTACAGTCCCGAAAGTGACGTCACCGCTGGCAGAAAAGGCCATCAGCGACATCAGTGTTGCCAGCTCCCACCAGTCACCAGAGAGGAAGAGGAACCCCCCTCAAACTTCTATTCACTGGCTACCCCAAGATCTCCTCTTTCGACAGGGGCTGCGAGATTTGAGCGCAGCTCCGCCGGGGGGGGGGGAAGGAGCAAGGGGGGCTGCTCTGGGCTGGGGGACTCGTGTCCAGTAATGAAGAGGAAGGTGTCGGCGGGTCGGCGGTGCTGGATCCCCTGGATGACACACACACTCTCTCCCCCCGCACCGAGCACACGGCGTCGCCATCAGCGACCTCCCCAGAGCATCGCTTGTGCCCGGCTCCCCCGAGTTCTCCTTCTCTTCGGCCGGGAGATGCGCCGTGTCCCTGCAGCTCTACCGGAGGGAGCAGAGGAGGGGGGGGGGGGGCTAGGAAAGCCTGCAGGAGATGGTGTGTGCACCCTCCACCCCAGTGCCACACTTGGAAGACACACATAGTGACACAGAGACACACAGTATACAAGTAAGGGTGATCAAATAGAGCGCAAAAAGCAACAAAGAGTGATCACTATTCTGAAAGTGATAATATAATAAAAAATACAAGAGAAGTGAATAAAATATATTCAATAATAATATGTGCAAATGTAAATAAATAAAAGGTTGAATCTCCCTGCTCAAACCCTCTCGTGAGGCCTGTCTTCACTGGACCCAAACGTAGAGATATGTTCTCACAGTCCAGGGGGAGCATATAAGAAAGGAGAGACAACAACCGCCAACTTTAGGGAGAAGGAGTGGCTCAGTGAGTAAAGACACTGACTGGCACTGAGAGTTTGAAGCAGGGGAACCTGGTTCAATTCCCGGTGACGGCTCCTTGTGACCTTGGGCAAGTCACTTTATCTCCCTGTGCCTCAGGCACCAAAATATAGATTGTAAGCTCCACAGGGGGACCTGTGCCTGCAAAATGTCTCTGTAAAGCGCTACGTAAAGCTCGTAGCGCTATACAAGAACATGCTATTATTATTAACTTTAAGTGCTGATGTATTATGATGGTGGGCAAATATCAGGTCTGTATCTTGGCTCTATGTTCTGTCACAGGATAGAGGAAATTATCAGGCACATAAGATTTGGCAATCTGTAGTCTGGAACTCAGGACAAACTGAAACTCCCAAGTTGGCTGTTGTCTCTCCTTTCTTATATTCTCTGAGAGCTTGTTGGGTATCTGTGTGTTTGTTAAGCAGGTTTTCTTTTCATGCAGCTGGTTGCGACAGGTTCAATGCCAGGACCATCCTTCCCCTAATTATAGAGGTAAATAAGGATTTTAATCAGTTAGTGTTTAGGACCTGCAATATTATAGTTATGCCTTGAAAGTGGCTTGCAGGCTTATACGCTTCGGCCAAAGGGTTAACTAAATTACCCTTTTTCATGAGATATATAGGTATTTCACTGTGTATTTTTGTCACATTGGATGATGCTCTGGACTTCTTTGTTTCTTGTTTTATACAATTAACCACGCCCAGTAGCACTCCTTTTGACACTTATATACATATATATATATTGTGGTAATTTGGGGGGGTTTCTGAGAGCTTGCTGGGTATCTGTGTTTAATTTTTAATTAAAAACATCACCATCGCAAATACAATTTCTATGACAAAACAGTGACAAAAGACAAAGAAGTTTCACTTCAAATGTGCGTGATCAGCACACACACACATAAAGATGGTTTCCAGCAACATTACTGTTGACAAGCTCATGAATAAGAGGAACATCGCTGCTATCTATGACCTTAACATTCATGGGTAATTACTGATGTTGGTCAGGTTTACTCCCCCAATATGTTGCTAGGGCTTGGGGGCCCCATACTTCCTAAATAGGGGGACTTTCATTGGTTCTAAGCAGTTCTGGTCCAGGATTAGGCACAAAGATGTATGATCACTAAGGAAGCACAACATGGACATTCAAGAGGGAATGAGAGAGAAGGGAGAGGTGATAGGAAATTTCAAATACCTCAATAACATTAATAAGGAGCATGAGTAGATCATTTTCTAGAAAGGAGAATAAGCCTGAAGGAGAAATGTGAGAAAATACACAACTGAAAATGTACTGGATGCATGAAAATAAGGCCTATGGTGTTCAGTATTAAGTACAGTACTAGGTGGACAAAATGCTTTGTGTCCATTGTTAGTTTCTGTTTCAGGTCTACAGGTTTCAAATTCCCAGTTGAATTAAAGTCTATTTAAGAACACTGTTATTGTCTTTGTTTTGTTCTCACAATTCCCTGGGGAGTTAAACAGATTACGTAAAGCAACTTTACAGTTATACTGACGAACAAATATTGGAACCTCTCGTGGCTGCTAACTTTTAGCATGAATTATATAATTGTAAGGTCATTGATGTAATGTATTCTCTTTGACAAGGGAGGTACCCCGTAGAGGGTGAGGAAAACCCTGCTCAATGCCATTTTATTTGATTTTATACGTTCGTTTTTCTGCGTCAATTCAAGTCCCAACAACAATATTTTATTTTGTATATCAATAAAGGTATACATTTAAAATCCGCCAGGGTGTTCTCTTAGTGCAGCACAAAGGGACTCTTTCTTTCTATAGTAAATACTCTCTATGACATCATTAGCCATGTTGTACTGATTTCGGGAGGAGCATTAGAAGAGAATACATTTTGACTCATTTATTACATGGTGCTAAGCCTTAGTGCAAGTTAATACCCAGGCACTAAACCTTTCTCACTGACTGCCCCACACCTCTGGAATGCCCTTCCCCTCAATATCCGACTAGCACCCTCTCTATCCACCTTTAAGACCCATCTTAAAACCCACCTCCTTAACGAAGCATATGAGGAGCTCCGTGGCTCATACTATACACCTCAAACATCGACCTTTGCCCCTTGCAGACGCGCTTACCAGAATGCCCTCCTACTGTCGCTGTATGTTCTTCCTACCTACCAATTTGATTGTGAGCTCTTCGGGGCATAGACTCCTTTTCCTAAATGTTACTTTTATGTCTGAAGCGCTTCCCATTATGTGTTTTGTGTATTATTTGTTATTTATATTACTATGTCACATGTATTACTGCTGTGTTGCGCAATGTATATTAATGGTGCTATATAAATAAAGATATACATACATACACTAAAATGGACCATCATAGAGAGTTTGGAAACTGCACTTACTGCCCTACTCATCAAATGTGGAAAAATGTGTCAAGGATCATAGTACTTTGCATGACCTTCTGATCTTAGTTGCCCCTCAAAAATGATTTAGTAAAATAGTTTTTCGAATTTTTGTTGAAAACACGTGTCTGCCTGCAAAGACGTTAATTGGTTTATTGAATAATGGATTGACTGCAAGTAGTCCTATACAATGCTACAGTAAGTTATTTGGGCCTGCAGTGAGTAATATTGACCAATGAGTGAGAGTGACCCAATTTGATGACAGTTCTTGCCAGGGAGTAAAACTACTCTAGATTGAACGGGAAAAAAGCAAAAAAATAAAAGAGCGCACAGAATTGAGATATTTGGATTGCAAACAATTTACTGATAAATTGAACCAGATAATAAACACCATAAAAAAACACACAATAGAAAAAGCACAAGAGTAAACAATGTATCTGCTTGTAACCAGAAACCAAACAAATGGGGTTGAATAAAATACAAATACAGTGCGTTCTCCATTGCGTCACGGAACGTGGCGCGGGGGCGGAGCCTAGGTCCGGTCCCGGCAGGAGTACTGCGGCGCTCGTGTGCAGTGCATGTGCTAGGGGCGTCACCCAATGCATCACGGGATGCGTCATGGAGGCGGGACCGAGGTCCAATTCTCACACATACTGTAGCCACTTTGTGGCACCAGTAAATTAAACTTGGCTCTCTTGACAGAAAACAGTGGGCACGTGTAGATGCCAAAGATGCAGGGCATGTCAATCGATACTATCCACGAAAGTATTCTACAACTGGAATGACAGCACTGAATATAGAATCAACAAATTCATAAATTGTCTTTCCACAGGGATTATATATCTTGCCGTTTGCGAATGTGGAAAACAATACGTGGTCAAAACCCGATGACAATTCAGATGCAGAATCCTCAAGCATGTCGGCTCTGTCAGGAATCACCTAGACACCCCAATTGCCGGACACGTGAATGATATCAGTGATCTGAAATTCATTTGCATCGACCATGTCAGCTTGGGCTCACGGGGGGAGAGGGGAATTTGGGACAAAGCCCTACCAAGGAAGGAATCCAGATGGATCTTCATCTTGAAAATGTTATCACCTTCGGGACTCAATGAGGGCTTCATCTTCTCCCCATTCACATTAGAGCTCACTGATACCAGAATACAGGACCATGTCTCCACTCAATCCATCCCTGGCAGTTTACCGTTTCCACTGACTCAGTGACCATCACGCACTTGTGGCCAGAATCTCTGTATGTGTAGCCAGCCATCTGTTGGTAATCCTAAACATGCATTTAAAAACACCCTTCCCGTCCCCACAATGGAGACTATATCTCCACTCTATTAATCTCTTTATGGTCAGTTTCTACACCTATTCAATTATGTGCCGTTTACCCATCGCTAGTGTAAGGGTTCCAGTCCAGACTTTTGCTGGAATTTTCCCTTACATGGCTGTTGCTGCCATCTTGCTTCCTGGCAAACCTCTTCCTGAACTTGGTAATTGGCTGCACCTGCTCCAGGGCATTAATTAATAGTCCATTACTCCCAGCACATGCCCGAGCATGGTAATATATGTATGTTCCTGTGGTTTCTCTGTTGCCGACCCCAGCCAATAATAATAATAATAATAATAGCATGTTCTCAGTGCCAGTCAGTGTCAGTGCCAGTCAGTGTCAGTGCCAGTCAGTGTCTTTACTCACTGAGCCACTCCTTCTCCCATAATAATAATAGCATGTTCCTGTATAGCGCTGCTAGTTTTACGTAGCACTTCACAGAGACATTTTGCAGGCACAGGTCCCTGCCCCGTGGAGCTTACAATCTATGTTTTTGGTGCCTGAGGCACAGGGAGATAAAGTGACTTGCCCAAGCTCACAAGGAGCCGACACTAGGAATTGAACCAGGTTCCCCTGCTTCAAACTTAGTGCCAGTCAGTGTCTTTACTCACTGAGCCGCTCCTATGACCCCGACCTATGCACCTCGGCTACCTGCCTTGATTTCTGCCTGCATCCTGATACGATTTACTCTACTCTGGTCGGGGTACATACCTGAGCTCTGCGGGTCTGCTTCCAATCGGAGACGAGCATCGTTATAGCTACATTCTTTACATATTGTAAGGAATCTGGGAGTGCGTCCCCCGCAGCGCACTCCCTCCTTACCTGCTGCCTCGGGCAATCCCGCGGTTCACACAGCACGCACGCACTCACGGAGGAACTTTGCGGATGTCGTGGAGTCTGACTCCGCCCCCTGGGTATGGCACGTGTCAGCATCACTCAGCGCACACACGTGATGCGTGTGCACCACTCCCCAGCTGCATGTCAACACTCCTAACTACTTCCATCACCCCCACCTGTCTCCTGCATCTCCTAGCCTATCGCTACCTCCGCTGAGGCCGCACCTTCACTCCTCCCCCCTACCTCATTGGTCGCTCTTCCCCATATATGATCATCTGCGCACTTTTGCTGAGCATAGTTCCTGGTAGTGTTGTTCACCCACTTCCTGGTTCCTAGCCTTGCCTTGTCTCGTGTTCCATTGCATTGCTTTACAGATTAATCTCCTGTGTACCAACCCGGCTCCACCCTTGGACTCCGCACTCTGGCTTACTGACCCCAGCTTACCTCTGACCTTCCGCATCTCTCCAACCCTGACCACGGCACTCGGACTCCTATGATCCTACTGGCTTTAACCCCTGACCACGACACTCTGACTTCTACTATTCTACTAGCTCCTATCCCTGACCTCGTCAAGTATATAGACCAGGGGTGAGCAAACTTTTTATGCCGAGCCCCCCTTTTCATCCATGAAATTTCTCGGGCCCCCCCTGCCTGATGTAATCAAAATCACATGACGTCAGCGCACGTGAGCTGGTTCAGCCAATGAGGGCGCACCAGCTTTGTGACGCGTCTGCCACACGTCTACAATCTCCTGCAGCCAAGTTGACAAATAGCTTTGACTGCAGGCGTGCACGCACAGGCAGTCTACTAGTATTGGATCACTGTTTATTTTATTGTTTGCTGGCATCTGGTAATAAGTTTTTTTCTGATGCACAAAGGCAATACATTTGAGGGGACATTCATCCACCTCTTTGCTACATCCCTTCCCTCTCCTGCCCCCCCTTTTTTTCCTTCTCCCATTTGCTTTCCCAAGTGTCATCCACTCCTACCTACCAGTTTTATGTATTATTTATTTATTCCCGTTTTAAATGTTGCCCAGGGATCAGGGACCCCCATAACCAAACTCATGGGGGGTACTGATGAATCTCCCCTGCTGATCAATACTCCAAAGTGACCCCCCCTGACCCAAAGAAGAACCCTCAGCCCCCCAAAACTCATCCTCCAAGCCCCTCAATTCTGCCATCTCTGCCTGACCTTCATCCCTCTGTTTAGCCATTGTGTCTCTCCCTCCCCCCAGTGTCTCTCTCTCTCTCTCACCTTCCCCCCAGTCTCTCTCTCAACTTCCCCCCAGTGTCTCTCTCTCTCACCTTCCCCCCAGTGTCTCTCTCTCTCACCTTCCCCCCAGTGTCTCTCTCTCTCTCACCTTCCCCCCAGTGTCTCTCTCCCCCTCCCCAATATGTCTCCCACCTCTATGTCTCTCCCTCCCCTCAATATGTCTCCCACCTCTCCATCTCTCTCCCCCTCCCCCCAATATTTCTCCCACCTCTTAATGTCTCTCTCCCCCTCCCCCAATATGTCTCCCACCTCTGTCTCTCCCTCCCCTCAATATGTCTCCCATCTCTCCATCTCTCTCCCCCTCCCCCCAATATTTCTCCCACCTCTCCATGTCTCTCTCCCCCTCCCCCCAATATGTCTCCCACCTCTCCATGTCTCTCTCCCCCTCCCCCCAATATGTCTCCCACCTCTCCATGTCTCTCTCCCCCTCCCCCCAATATGTCTCCCACCTCTCCATGTCTCTCTCCCCCTCCCCCCAATGTCTCCCACCTCTCCATGTCTCTCTCCCCCTCCCCCCAATATGTCTACCATCTCTCCATGTCTCTCTCCCCCTCCCCCAATATGTCTCCCACCTCTCCATGGCACTCTCTCCCCCTCCCCCCAATATGTCTACCACCTCTCCATGTCTCTCTCCCCCTCCCCCAATATGTCTCCCACCTCTCCATGGCTCTCTCTCCCCCTCCCCCCAATATGTCTACCACCTCTCCATGTCTGTCTCCCCCTCCCCCAATATGTCTCCCATCTCTCCTTGTCTCTCTCTCCCCCTCCCCCCAATATGTCTCCCACCTCTCCATGGCTCTCTTTCTCTCCCCTCAATATGTCTCCCACCTCTCCATGGCTCTCTTTCTCTCCCCCTCCCCTCAATATGTCTCACACCTCTACACACACAACACACAAATATTTACTTTCACTTTTAAGCCTGCTTCAGTCCCCCATGTATGCTGAAAACTGGGACAGGAGGAGGAGGGGCTGTCTGTGTGCAGAGAGAAGCCCCGCCCCCGCAGCAAGGCCGACATCACACAGAAGCAGCCTCAGCACAGAGCTGTTTGGCCGCCCGTGCACAGCTCTGCCCGCCCCCAGGCTTCCCCACACGCAGCCCGCGCCCCCCCTAAATAATCTTGCGCCCCCCAGTTTGCGCACCGCTGATCTAGACCACTCTCACCTCTCCAATCCCAACCCGGCTACTTCGACCATCCACTCTCCAGACGTGCCGCCGTGGCTGTGGGTGGCGTTTCTTCCCATTCCCACCAAAGTACCGGGGTCCCGCTTTGTTTGTGGTGAGCATCAGCGTTACACATATATAGCCAGCTTTATGCTAGGAATCAGTAGTCTCAAATCAAGTGTAAACGCATCAGCACTTATGTATTTATTTCCTTTGTCTACTGCCGTTTGGACTAGCGTCAACTGGCCACATTTTGACCTGATAAACTTGTCTATGAACACATCATCTTATCTATTACACATCAGTAATCATTACAGTCATTTTTCAGATGCGCTATACGATTAGGGTGGCACCAGCGATTACAGCCACTGCAATCGCGGGGATCACGTGACTGCTAACGCCATGATGATGGAACGCTATTTAAAATCCTCCTTGAGACATGAACGGGAGGCCTCACCCTGAGAAAGCACATGCATGTAAAATGGCTGTCGGTGTTTGAGCACCAGTACTAAGCACACCCAGTTAGATTTATTCTACTCATTCCCTGGCAGCACGCAACCTATACCTAGGGGCTTGAGCGAGGTTACCCACATTCTATTATAGTCATCTGTCAGTGCCTGATCCGACTGGGGGGATTTGTTAGGCAGCTTCGGATGGGTCCATGACCCTCCGGATTACTGCTTTAGTTTATCTACGGGGGTTATATATTTAGCAGCCAGCGAATAACTTATTAGCAGCTTAATATATCCTACTATATATTATTTATTTTAGTATTCAGGAGACTTCATGGTTAGCATCACCAGATGTCTTGATCCACTACCTGGGCTTGCTAAAAAAAAAAAAACTCCTTACCCACCCCCACTACCCAGGGCTTTCCCACTATCTGCTATACAGACGTAGTAAGGAAAGAAAATTGGCTCAGATTTTACAACAAACGGAAAAATAACTTTTAAATTAAAAATCAAATGAAAATTCCAATGTGGTTCACATCTCGAATGTTCTGCTGACAGATAGTGAAAATTATGTTTTAAACAAGGGGTTACAATTTGCTCCAGATATGGACTTTAAATTGTTTGAAACAATTGTCGATTTGCGTATATTTGTGAGAAAGGTAACCTTAAAAATCTTTTTTGGTGGCAAAAAATTATAAAAACATTAGAGGAGATGAGGGGTGTGTTCCTCACAACCTATGAAGGGCCATCTATCAATTGTTCCGGGTTTTGATCTTGTAGGGGAATCTTTCACAGAGTCATGTGCTATACTGGATTTGAATGATTTACTGGAAGATCAGATCTCTGAACCATATCCCTCCTCCTTTTCGGGGAGGAACTCGGTTATGAAGGGCACATCCCTAACCACTTTCGAAAGATTAGTGGGAAAAGATCTAATGGTTATAATTTTGACTATTCTATACATCTATAAAAATACCTCCCCCAATCTGCATTGCTCCAAAGGTGGACACCCTGATGGGGCTCCCCAAAAACTGCTCCCCTCTGCACAGGACCAGCATGCTAAGGGTTGACATGTGCTTTTACTTTGTGGAATGTCAAACCCACCCACTGGAATGTTAATGAGCCAAGAGGGCACAAATAACTTTTTGTTCGCCGCTGCAACAGATTCAATCTCAACCACCCCAGTGTACGTCTGCATTGCCACAAAGGCGGACAGCCTGATGGGGCTACCCAAAAACTGCTCCCCTCTGCACAGAACCAGCGTGCTAAGGGTTAACACAGGGGTGCACAAACTGGGGGGCGTAAGATATTTCTGGGGGGGGGCGCGGGCTTTTGCAGAGGTCCCGCGATCTCCTCCAAAACATTAAATTAAATGCCGGTGAATCGCGTGAGGCCGATGCAACAGTCCACATACCATGATTCAGCCGGCTCCAGGACGCGTGACCATAGCAACGCGGCATCAAATGTCACCACGGGGGTCATGTGATGTCACGGTTGCCACGGTAACGTGATGTGAAATTATGCTGCGGGTCATGTGACGTCACACGATCCCACTGCGTCATTTGATGCCGCGTGAGGTAAGGAGCGGGGCGCACCAAGAAGGAAAGACAGCAGGGGGGGCGCAGAAAAATATTTGCATGCCCCTAGGGCAGGGGTCTCTAAACCTGTCCTCAAGAGCCGCACACAGGCCAGCTTTTATGGATATCCCTGTTTCAGCACTGGTGGCTCAATCAGTGCCTCAGTGCTTGACTGGGCCACTGATTGAGTCACCTGTGCTGAAACAGGGATATCCATAAAAGCTGGCCTGTGTGTGGCTCTTGAGAACAGGTTTGGAGACCCCTGCCCTAGGTTAATATGTGCTTGTACTTTCTGGAACGTCAACCCCACCCACTGGCATGTTAATGAGCCAAGAGGACATAAAGAACTTTTTGTTCACAGCTGCAACAGATTCAATCTCAACCACCCAGTGTACGTCTGCGTTGCCCCAAAGGCGTACAGCCTTTGGCACAGCTGAAGGCAGCCAAAGGGTGTGAGCCATTTGCTGCCGTTCGCTGATGTTTGTTGATGTTAAAGTGATGGTAAAACTGCTCTATTTCAATCTGAAACTCACAAGCCCTTTATCCCCTGCACCCAATTTTCCAACTCTATCTGCCCATAAAATGTCTGTGAATTCACTGTATTCACCCTGTTCTTTTAATGTAATCATGTATTTTTTATAACTCTGTGCCCAGGACATACTTGAAAACGAGAGGTAACTCTCAATGTATTACTTCCTGGAAAAACATTTTTATAAATAAATAAAATAAAAAAATCTCACTAAGGAGGAAAGATTAGCTTTGGAAACACTAAAAACAAGTGTGCAATCGTGGTTCAACATGGAAGTGACTATCTAAAAGAAGCAC
Organism: Ascaphus truei; assembly: GCF_040206685.1. Taxonomy (NCBI): domain Eukaryota; kingdom Metazoa; phylum Chordata; class Amphibia; order Anura; family Ascaphidae; genus Ascaphus; species Ascaphus truei. Next base: position 377,897,609 of record NC_134486.1, on the reverse strand, counting down.
TTTGTCAACTTATTGATACTTGCTTATATACGGTACTTACTACCCATCGACCCCACCAAAGTGATTTTGCTGAATTTAAAAGCAGGATGTATTTTGGGGATGTTGGCAGATAATGAGGTGGATAATCTTTATAACAAAAAGGTGATTCCTATTTTCCACCACCAGAAATTCATAAATCATTGGTCTACCCACCTGGGAGGCTGATTATTTATAGTATTGGGTCTTTGGGAGAGGGTTTACCACCCTATGTCAACCATTTTTTGCAGCCCCTAGTAGGTATCCTGCATTCATTTATTTGGGATAGCAGTGATTTGATTAACCAGATTGAGCATCTCAAATGGAAGAATAGGTACATATGGGTCATTCTTGATGTGACATCGTTGTATACTGTCATAGCCCATGAACAGGGGATGGCAGCTGTTCGACACTTTCTTAGTCACCTTCTGTGGGTTAAAATCGACCTTATTGCGTTTTATCATTTTAGAGATACCTTGTGGAAAAGCTATAAAGTAACTGGCACTACCAAGGATCTTAATAACTATGGATGTCTGAGGAATACATGCAAAAGTCAAACAAGACACGCAAAAACCCAATATTACTCTGACAATCTGCACCAGAATACATCAAATCCAGCAAACATTTGGAAGGTCATCAACAATATATTCCAGCCTTCGAGCCATCAACAACCATCTAATATCAATAAGGATGACATCACTCTGACAAATCCCACTGACATTGCAAACGCATTCAATTAATACTTTGTGGGATGTGCTACTACCCTATTATCACCCCACCCTTTCCCAACACTGCCTACAATTTTCAATACGTCCCAGTATCTGAAGAGATTACACATGCGCTCCTCAAATTCAAACTAAGTAGCCAATGTGGACCTGCCTTACTGCATTCAAAGTTCCAACAACTCGGTTCCCCAGCCATTGCAGGTCAAATCCCTAAGACCTGGAAAAATGGTTGAATTTTCCCAATCTTCAAAAGTGGGGACAAAAACACTGTCTCAAACTACATCCAATCTCTCTTCTTCCAATACTATCCAAAGTCATGGAAAAATGTGTCCACTCCCAACTAAGTGATTACTATACCAAGACAAATTTCCTTAGCGAACTCCAACCTGGCTTTCGACCAAACCACTCCACTTTAACTGCCGTCCTAAATCTTTGCAATGAGATCCAGTGTGGAAAGGAACTGGGACAACTTACAGGTGCAATATTCCTAGATTTTGTAAAGGCTTTTGGCACTGTTGATCATGTTATCTTGCTAAACAAGCTCCAGTGCTCTGGAGAATATGCTTTAAACTGGCTTCACTGTTACCTATCAGGTAGATTCCATGTGTGTATCTCAGACTCTAACTCCAACCCCTTAGATATCACCTATGGTGTCCTAAAAGGCTCTGTTCTGGGGCCCCTACTCTTTTCAGCCTTGATTAATGAGCTACTGACAGCTTGTAAGAGAGCTTCAATGCACATGTATGCGTATGAGACAATTTATATGCACACAGCCCTAGCCTCTCTGACCTTGGATACGTACTTCAATCTGATTTTGTAAGACTTGAAAATTGGATTTCCCAAAACAGACTGTTTTTAAACACTGACAAGACTAACAAATGGTATTTGGGACCATGGTTACATTTCTAAAGCCAGATCAGGTCAACTTGAATACCATTCCATCCCCTGCCCCTAGTTTTAAATATCTGGACATATGATTTGACTCCCATTTAACATTTGGGTTGCACATTGATACCCTGACATCCAAAACCTATTCCAAACTTGGTGAACTTTATAAGAACAAATCCTCCCTAAACCTGCAGGTCAGAAAGGGCATTGCACAGCAGATGGTAATGCCAATTATAGACTATGGGGACATAGTATATGGCACAGCACCCAAAATTCAACTTAGCAAACTAGTCAGCCTCTACAACTCAATATGCATCTTAGTACTCTAATGTAACTACAACACACATCACTGTGAAATGCTTAAAGAACGATTGGATTTCACTTGAGTCTAAGCGCTAAGTTCAAATATTTTCTAGGCAATCTCCTCACCCCTACCACATACAACACTTATCACCTGAGATCTGACTCCAAAAGACTGTTCACTGCCCCAAGGCTCAACAAAGAATTTGGCTACCCCTCCTTCTGGAATAATCTACCTAAGACTTTCAAAGCCGCAACCAGTCTAAGTTCTTTCAAAACTAAAGCTGTCTCACATTTTAATTTGGTCTGTAGCTGTTCCATCTGCCTATAACATATATTATATTTAACTGTTAATGCAAGGTAACTTTATGTTATTAAATATAATATATAACCCTGTTAATTTAATGTGACCATGTATTGTCATCATAACTCTGTGCCCAGGACTTGAAAACGCAAGGTAACTCTCAATGTATTACTTCCTGGTATTTTTTTTTATAAATAAATAAACAAACAGTCACTCAGATATTTTGCCAGCACAGAGCACATTTATATAGGATTCCATTCACTTTGTACTCGCGAACAATTCGTTTTATTTGATATGGGATTCTATCTCCAAACATGTGGCACTGCCATGAGAACCAGTTTTGCACCATCTTATGCCAACCTATTCAAGGGTTGGTGGAAGTCCGCCTATGTGTTTGGAGATAGTAATTCCTACAGAGAGCTTATTCTTTTCTAGAAGCATTTCATTGACGACTTGATTTTTATTTGGGATGGTGATTCCTTGTCATTCAACCTCTTTATTGACTAACTCAACACTAAGACATATAATCTTCAATTCACTTCTCATTATCATTATCATCACATACACTATTTAGTTATTGTAACGGAGTGCTCACCACAAACAGGACGTAACCGCGAGGCCGAGGTGGGTATTGAATAAACCGACCTCCAGCCGCGTAAGCGCGTCCGGAGTGCAGATTGGTCGTCGTTAGCCAGGTCGGAATTGGAGTGATACGGATCGTCGTAGGTACTAGCCGGAGTTGGGGTTGGTGAGGTGTGGATCGTCGAAGGTACTTGCCGTGGTCAGGGGTTGGAGAGGTGTGGATCGTCGTAAGTACTTGCCTTGGTCAGGAGCGGTTCAGGTACAAGCCAAGGTCAGACAAGGAACAAAACAAGAACTGCAGATACAAGGTACAAGACACAGAGGCATTGATTGCAGTAAGCACTTCGTACGCAATGAAGTCTTATGCTCAGCCAATTTGCCAGAGGGATGGCTGAGCACATAAAGGGGGTTAGACCAATGAGCTGCACGCAGGTATAGGGAGTACTGGCCACTAGGAAGCAGCCGCCCAATGGTAGACGGGGGCGGCGTTAGGTTTCAGGTGATCCGAGATCAGTGGGGATTAACCCCTTGTGTGCTCCACGTGACGCGGCATGGTACATCACCCATGTCCTCGTGAAGCGGGACACGGGGCAGGCAGGGCATAGGCCCGAACCTGGAGGTACTCCTGTGTCTGGGGGCAGGGCACCTGTGGGTAGCCACCCTGGTCTGCAGTGCATCGCCCGCGTCATCACGAGGGCGGGACCTAACGTCGATCCTTACAGATATATAGTGCTTTTAATAGAATTGTATTAGAACATTCAAACTGATGCTTTTCGCACACCCAATTCACCTAACACTTTTCTAGGAGTGGACAGCTGCCATCCCAGATCCCTGCTAAAAGGGCATACCAAAGGGGAAGTTTTTGCGTTTTAGGAGAAATTGCTCCCAAGATGATGACTACTTGGCTCAATCTGGAGATCTATGTATTGTATTGTATGTCTTTATTTATATAGTGCCAAAAGTGAACTAAGCGCTTCACAAAGAATACAGTACAGGGAATTATAATTATACAATAAGTACAGCAAAATCAGACAATATGAAAGGAAATCCCTGCCCCGAAGAGATTACAATCTAAGAGGTTTTATGGGGAATTTACAGAGACAGCAGGTGAGGGAATAAGTGCTGTAGATGGCAGTGATTGGTCACAATGGGTGGTAGGAGTGACTGAGTGTGGGACAGTAACCATGAGTGCAGGCTATTGGGATGCTTGATTTGTGGGGCAAGTTTTAAGGTTAGTCAGTATTAAAATTAGAGGGTTAACACACTTTACAGGGGAAGAGATGACAGGGAGGCGTGGGTAAAATCAGGTGTGTACAGTATGTGATCGCTTTCTTAAATGTGGTTATCATGCAAAACAAAGAGGATCTATCCCTAGATATTGGACCAGACATTTAATGGCACCATATCTAGGGATAGATCCTCTTTGTTAAGGCACTCCAGAAAAATAGTTGGTATTAATAATACCCCATTGTTTATCACACAATTTAGTAAACGAGCTAATCAAATTAAATCTGGTTCAATCAGGTCCCAAATTTGTATTCAGATGAGCAAAAACAATAGCCAATTATGTTTCTCTTAGTTTAGGCAATCCAAATAGGAGTTATTTTCATCCAAAGGGGTCACATAGATGTGGCCATTGCAAGATATACTCACTCATGAAACCATCCAAGTGTTTCTATCGACTGAGAAAATGCTATAAGATGTCTTTCTTTATTAACTGCAACACCAATGTTGTTGTGTAATTACTCATCTGTGGTTGTGGTATATGTTATGTAGACCACATGAAAACTAGAATTATGGAGCATGTTCGTTTGATTTGAAATCTTGACATGTACCATCCGGTGTCTAGACACTTTAATATATGTGAACAGGGAAGTATCAGTAACTTTTCTTTCATAGGCATTGAACATATCCCAATTCCCACAAGAGTTGGAGCTAGGATTAATAACCACAATTCCAATCTCTATGTATGCTCTTATTCTCTCGGCGGATACTGTATCTCTCACCCTTTTTCTATTCCAGGGTAACTTATTATCAGAATTAACAAAGAGGGCGGATACGACTGAGCCACTGATTGAGCTGCTGAAGCACGGATATCCTACAAACCTGACCTGTTGGTGGCCCTTGAAGACTGGAGTTGCCAACCCCTGCATTTAGGGTTTTTTTTGTTTTGTTTGTTTTTTAGCATGTTCTTGTATAGCGCTGCTAATTTTACATAGTGCTTTACAGAGACATTTTGCAGGCACAGGTCTTGTGGAGCTTACAATCTATGTTTTTGATGCCTCAGGCACAGGGATATAAAGTGACTTGCCCAAGGTCACAAGGAGCCGACACCAGGAATTGAACTAGGCTCCCCTGTGCAAACTCAGTGCCAGTCAGTGTCCTTACTCACTGAGCCACTCCTTCGCCCTTTCGTTATGAAGTACTATGCACTAGAATCCTTATTGACATATCAAAAGAGCAATAGTGTCAGATCCTCTCTTGGGGGAGGAAGAAAATACAGTGAAGTAAGCCTCACACAGTAAATCATAATGCTTGCTGCGTAGTGCAGGAAGGCCCACACAACAAACACTATCTCCTGGGAAATTCTGCTACTGTAGCAGTGCAAGGTTAATATTGGTCACATGTTGGGATATTATTATTATTATTATTACTACATTAAAGAGGTATAGCATTGATCTACTCAAGGTTTAATTAGCAATATTGAAAATGGTGGACTACTACTATTTTTAGGGGGATTAAGAGGCGTAAGTAAAAGGAGACAATGCAACAGGTACTATATGTAACGCGTAGCTCACCACAAACGAAGCATGACCGCGGAGCTGAGGTAGGGAATTGGTTAACGCCGACCCACAGCCACGTGGGCGCGCCTAGGCTGTAGAGTGGTCGTGCAAGCCAGGTCAGGATTATAGATGGGAGAATAGTTGTAAGTACTTGCCAGGTCAGGAGTGGAGAGTTGCGGATCGTCGGGGTGCGTAGCCAAGTTCGGGATTGGAGAGTAGCGGATCGTTGGGGTACATAGCCAGGTTCAGGATAGGAGAGTATCGGATCATTGGAGTACTTAGCCAATGTCAGGACTGGAGACAGGAGAATGGTCGTTCGTAGCCGGATCAGGAGAGGAGAAGTGCGGAGTCCAAGGAGAGTAGCAGGGTCAGGCAACAAGAGGTTAACAGGCACAGCAAGGCAATGTCATGGAACAGGAATGCAGCAAGGCACGGCGTCACACTAGACTATGCTCAGCAATGAGAGTATGCAGCAGGAAGGCATATAAAGGAAGGCCCTCCAATAGCCAGCCAGGACGGAACCAGGAAGAAGAATCCAATGGGCTGCTGGTGCACACAGGTGTGGCCTATGATGCAGCCTGATCAGGGATGGGGGCGGAACCGATCGCGCGCCGACTCGCGCATGTCACGGAGGTCAGGGGGCGGAGCCTAGGACGCGCGTCACTTTCACGCCGGTCCTGTACATCATTAGAGCCCGGCGGAGCTTGGAACGCGCGTCAACAGGGAGGCTGGACGAGCGCACCCGTTGTGCGCCAGAACAGGGGTGGAGTCAAAACCCACAGGCGGAGAGTCAGGCCGTGCAAGAGAAAAGAAGCAGAGTCCTCCAGCGAGTAGACTTTCAATCCTCTCCTCCCCAGTACATATAGTGGGGAGATAGAGAAAACAGAACACAGACAAATGATGTAATACATGTTAATATCTCAGACAATCAGGATAAAGAAAAATTGATGGAGCTTTGCACTTGCCTGTGTCTTCCTCTCACTCGATGCACTCCTCTATATTAAACATGAGTAAAAGGAGAAACGAGCGCAAAAAATACTGTGAATATGAACAAAGGATACTTATAGTCCCGAATACAAGAATATGAGATTTTGATGGGTGCAGCAAAGGGTAGTTGGTGGTTTCTTCAACCACTAGAGATTAAGTAGAGTAGGAGGATCCAATGCATGCTCACATCCAGATAATATGAAAAAAGGAGAAAAGAAAAGGGGGGGGGGAGAGAAAACACAATAGTGTAATTCTATATGGAATCAGTATAAATAGAGGTGGTAGTGCACTCACATTCAGTAAGGTCAAACAGGCGTTTCGGTTAATCAGTTTAATGCTTCTGATGGTATATATGGTCTCTGACGACAGGATATTCCCGAAGAAGCCCAATAGGATGAAACGCGTTGAGGCACATTGGAGCCTATTGCTGGACTATATAGACCCTGAAGAGCTGTCTGAAGCTCTGTACCCCCTCAGTGTGGTATCACCCAGTGTATGGCCATCGCTGGATTTTACTGAGAGTGGGGACGCAGTTGTTTTGGACTCCCTTTGGATGTTTGTATATACAGCTCTGTAAGTGCTTCCTTTTTATTCATCCACAAAGTTTTTTTACACCTTTTCCTGCATCCTTTTCCTCCTTTGTCGGGAATATCCTGTGATTCCAGAAGACATCATAAGTTGGTTACTTTAACAACCTAAAAGCCTACTATCAGAATACACAATGTGAGTGGATATACTATATAGTTATAGATCACCTTTAATCTATACAGTGTTACACTATGTGTGTGTTTTCTCTGTTCTATATCTCTCAAATATCCTGCCATCCGTGAGATTGCAAGATATCGGGAATATCCTGTCGTCAGAGACTATATATACCATCAGAAGCATCCTGACATCAGATACTCTTCAACAATAGTCTGGTTAAACTGATTAACCGAAAACACCTGTTTGACCTTACTGAATGTGAGTGCACTACCACCTCTATTTATACGGATTCCATATAGAATTACACTATTGTGTTTTCTCTCCCCACCCCCTCCCCTTTTTCTTTTCTCCTTTTTTCATATTATCTGGTTGTGAGCGCGCATTGGATCCTCCTACTCTACTCCTGTATATTATCCTCAGCGATGGCTTTAAAAAAAGAAGAAAAAAGCATGACATAATAACGTTTATTAAATTAAAAAAAAACACAAAGTTAAAATCCTACTCACAAACGGCCATATGTATGTGCTTTATGAGTAAGCTGCCAGCGTAACGTCTCAGGTTCAGTCTCTCCACGTTCTTCCCTGTTTCAGGGGGTGCTCACGTGGACGCCTTCTCTGCTCCCAGTTTCTAATCCTCACTGCATGCGAAGGTTCGTCAGGGGTTGCGTGCGGCCCGGATTCAACTTCCTTGCTCCGTCTCTCACCTGGAGCTCGTTCTGCGCATGCGTGGATGTTTTCGGCGATTCCTGGAGCTGATAGGGCAGAGTCCTGTTCCTTCAAAGTACGGTGGCTCTAAACGTCCAAAATCCACCAAACGCCTTTTCGCCACGGGGCTTCCTCAGTGGTCAAGAACCGCGCGCGCATCACAGAGCCACGAGATACGCATCCTGGGTGTCAGTCGCGGAAGGGTTATTGAGGTGAGGAGACGGTCTGCGACCACCAGGAAGGCGAATCCTCACACTATAACAAGGGAGTGAGGACATGCAACAGGTAGTAAGCAGACATAGTAAGAACACTCGACAAGTACTATAGTGAAGAAATCAACAGGTAGTGTGTAGATCAGGGGTGGGCAACGCCAGTTCTCAAGGGCCACCAACAGGTCAGGTTTCAGGATATCCCTGCTTCAGCACAGGTGGCTCAATCTTTGACTGAGCCACTGATTGAGCCACCTGTGCTGAAGCAGGGATATCTTGAAACCTGACCTGTTGGTGACCCTTTTGGACTGGAGTTGCCCACAACTGGTGTAGATAAAGTGAGATTGGTGCAGCAGCTAATACAGAGTGAGGAGGTGGAAGAGAATGGAGTGAGGATGTGTAACAGGCGATAGAAGGATAGGAGGCCATATTTACTAAGCGGTGCTCCGCCATAAGATACCCTTTTGTTCCGGAAAACACCCACGCCGGTCCTGTCCATCATTAGAGCGGGGGCGGAGCTTGGAACGCGCATCAGCGAGGAGGCTGGACGAGCGCACCCGTTGTGCGCCAGAGCGGGGGGCGGAGTCAGAACCCACGGACGGAGAGTCAGGCCACGCAAGATCCGCACGAGCACGCGTCACATGAGATAGCGCATCTTGGGTGTCAGTCGTGGAAGGGTTATTGAGGTGAGGAGACGGTCTGCGACTGCCAGGATGCTGAATACTCACAGTACCCCCCCCCTTTAGGAGCAACCTCCGGGCGATTCCACGATGGCTTATCAGGGAATTTGGAATGAAAAATCCGAACCAGTCTGGCTACGTGGACCCGATGACTCGGAATCCAGGATCTTTCCTCCGGACCGAAACCTCTCCAATGCACCAGATAATGCAGAGATCCTCTGGAGAATCAGAAAAAGGGGGGAAGGGAAACACAAAGTGATTGTGCCCCTAAAAGAATTCACTAAACTGCACACCACTAAGTGTAAAAAGTAACTTTTAATAAATTGACTTAAAACATATATTACCAAAGGTAGGTGTAACGTGAGTTAAAAATAAATTAAATCAAAAAATATATCAAGCATCTATGTCATCTAGTATGTATGATAGTAGTATCCCAATTTACCAACTAATGATGGTGGGATTGAAGGCATACGATGCAATAGGTCAGTGTATTAGCCCCTCTGGATCAGCTGTTAGACCAGATGGTAACTGTATAGAGGTCAGCGAGATCAATTGAAAAGTGATAGAAAAATATCCAATCCTCCTAACATGAACATACAGTTAGCTAGTTGGTGATAATGGCTGTCACATGAAGTGCATATCCTGTGAATTCAGGAACTAGCATTCACAGCCACAATGTTATTAAGTTCACAGCATATACTCTGTAGGAGTACACACACACAGAGATAGGAGGAATGACCACAGTACTCGCTGACTGCACAAACTAGACTAAATTAGCCATGTTCTATGATCTAAATATACTGAAACAGGAACCTAACAAAACTACATTAAAACAGCTCCAAGTAGGAGACTGACAACATTGCGCGTCCAACGCGCATTTCCCTCCAGCAAAGGAGCTTCTTCAGGGACAAATTTTACTGGGGGGGGGAGAGGACTGAGCCCTTATATACCCTGTCAGTGCCTTGATTACACAGTCGAATACCAACAGCTGTTGCGCATGCGCACTGTGCTCACGCTCAATACAGTGAAATAAGATATCATAATACTCCTAATAGTGGGCATTATAAAGTTCTAATGTCAAGAATACCTCCAATATATCACTGTTAGTAGCTTCCCGATCGTGACCCGAGCAAAAGCAACCGTTTAAAAGCATAATGGCGCCCTTGCCGGGTACTGCGCATGCGCGGGGACTTAGAAGATATTCCTGTTGGACATTAGCCACGTACCGCGCATGTGCGGGGACTTAGAAAAAATTCCTATAGCTATTAGCTGAAAAGTCGCGCATGCGCGGTAACTTAGAAAAATATGCCTGTTGCAGATCCGTCAAATACCGCGCTTGCGCGGAGACTTAGAGCATATTCCTATTGGGCATCCGTCAGATATCGCGCATGCGCAGGGACTTAGAGCTACTCCAAATAGTAATCTAGACCGGAGCGGTCATGCAGACCGTATTGGGGCATTAGCCGGGTACCGCGCATGCGCGAAAACTTAAAGATTGATGTTGTTGGTAACCTAAACCAAAGCAGCCATATAGAACATAGTGGGACATTACCGTTTATCACGCATGCGCGGGGAGTTAAATTTTTCTTTCCTGTTAAGAGATAATTATAGTGCGCACGCGCAGGCTGTTCGCAAGGTATTTCAATGCACAGAAGTGAACTTGCATTGCCAAACAGCCTTACATATGGTCATTAAATGCCACCAAAGTACATATAGTAGCAAAAATGGAGGTATTAGCCAGGAACAGGGCAAAAAGGGTATTAGTCCTGTCATAGTGTAACAACTATATGTCTATTTCACATATTGGATAGTAAAGGTCCCCAGCAGGTATGTGTTACTGAGCAATGTGTCATTAAAAATGCAGTAATGGACCAAAAAATCCTAACTTAATAAAGAAAACATATAGGTAAACATGCGTAAGGTTATTATCTGATCTTCCAGACTTATAAATAGAACAGCATGTATACACACATTACACACATAATAAACCCGAACCAGGGTTTGAAGCTATGAAAAGAAAAGAAGGTGATGTAGGTTAGCGCTAATGACAATAGATAATATACCCTACTGTAAGGGTGGGCCCTAGTGGTATAACAGGCAGCCTGGTGGTAATCTGACAGTACAATCAGAATAAAGGCATAAAACAAAGAGAGATACCGGCGCCAAATGAGTCCAAACAAGTGGAATCCTGGACATCCAGTGGAGATAGTTCAAGTCCCAAGATGATCAACAGTCTCTTAGTCTTTGGGTGACCAGATGGGACTTCATTCAGGGGAAGTAGAACATGCAATGAAAAAAGAGATATTTAGTGCAACATAGCTATGACAGTTTACACAGACATAAAATCACAGACTGGCTGACACTAATAACAAGACAGACAGACACGACAGGACAGATAAACACAAAGCAAAGCTAGTAATAAAAGTAAGTTTAATATAACTAGATTAAATAAAATGTTGGACAAAAATCTGGAACGCCACTCCGGTCGGTTAAAACCTGAGTAACACTCACAGGACGGCAGATGGTTTAAAGCAGTGAACTGGTGTGGACTGTTCTCCACGTGTAGAGGGTCCGCAGAGTGCCCTGGAAGCCGTGCGATCCTTCTGTGTCTCCTAGTTGACAAGAACCGGAAATGGCGTCTCCGTCGTGTGCCGGAACCGGTGATGACGTCACCGGACGTAGCGTCAAAGTCCGGCAAATCTTCAACGAAGCCAAGGGAACGACAATACTCGCTTCTCTGCTCCTCACAGCACTAGAGCACAGCACCGCAACACTCCGCACTTGAACTGCTTATCCTCCAGAAAGTGTCCAAACAGAATAAAATGGCCCTATGCGTTTCGTGTGTCTAAACACACTTCCTCAGGTGGAGTCTTTAAGGTTTTTGGAACGCCTGCTGGTAATAGTGGGTCTAGGGCCTATAACCACTACTGGGGTGCTGGCTCTGAGCCAGTAACAAGCTGTTCGTAACTGTGCTTTTCCTGAAGACCTTCGTCTGGACAGCTACGAACAGCTTGTTACTGGCTCAGAGCCAGCACCCCAGTAGCCTCATTGCTGGTATCCCGACAGGACAGTATCTTCGTCTTCGGAGAAACTGTTCTACCATCGGAGAATTCATTAACGGCCTAGTGTGCCTACTGCGTGGTTTACTTACACCCCCCTAACAAACTGAGACGACACAGTTTTGTGGAAGTAAAAATGGTCACAGCTTTATTGTTTTAACAATACCTGCAAATAACTGTCAGCCATAATCTTAGTCCTTTGTCATCCCTATTCTCGGTATCTTCCGGCGGGGGGAGCCCTCCTCCACCCGCCCTAATCTACCGTCCACCAGGAGAGACACTCTCCGCCGCGAGAGACACTCTCCACGGCCCCCGTCTACCGTTACTGGGAGAGACACTCTCCACCGCGAGAGACACTCTCCACGGCCCCTAGGTCCCCCTTATCAGAGCCGCCTGGGCCTACCCGCATAGGATAGAGCCCAGCTGCCTAAGATTGGTGCCAGGGGTACAGCGACCGACCGCCTGCGTCGGCGCCTCCAGCCCGCACGATCTTTTCAGGGGAACCGTTACCTGGCGGCCCATCCGCATCGGGTGGAGCCCCATTTCGGGAATTCACGGTGTCCCTACGATGACTGGCCTGACAGTTCCGCGTTCCGCCAAAGCTGTAACGATGGATCTGCTAACAGATTCATAAAATATGGTTATACACAACACAACATTACATTCTCAATGGGATGGGTGGGTGGGTGGGAAAACAGAGTCAGTGAGTAGCTTTTGCGAGCGCAGGGTTTAAATAGCCCGCCCCATTAGCCCCTCCCCTTGTTGATTCGCGCGCAAATCCACCAAGCCTCGTGGTGGGGGGAAGGAAAGGAAGGCACGTTAAGTACCCCCTGGAGGCACGGGCCATTATGGGCGCGACGGCCCCATTTTGGGACCTCTGCTTCTTCTTAACGGCCTAGTGTGCCTACTGCGTGGTTTACTTACACCCCCCTAACAAACTGAGACGACACAGTTTTGTGGAAGTAAAAATGGTCACAGCTTTATTGTTTTAACAATACCTGCAAATAACTGTCAGCCATAATCTTAGTCCTTTGTCATCCCTATTCTCGGTATCTTCCGGCGGGGGGAGCCCTCCTCCACCCGCCCTAATCTACCGTCCACCAGGAGAGACACTCTCCGCCGCGAGAGACACTCTCCACGGCCCCCGTCTACCGTTACTGGGAGAGACACTCTCCACCGCGAGAGACACTCTCCACGGCCCCTAGGTCCCCCTTATCAGAGCCGCCTGGGCCTACCCGCATAGGATAGAGCCCAGCTGCCTAAGATTGGTGCCAGGGGTACAGCGACCGACCGCCTGCGTCGGCGCCTCCAGCCCGCACGATCTTTTCAGGGGAACCGTTACCTGGCGGCCCATCCGCATCGGGTGGAGCCCCATTTCGGGAATTCACGGTGTCCCTACGATGACTGGCCTGACAGTTCCGCCACCCGGAGGACCCAGTAAGGCCACTTACTGGGGACTCACCCCACACCCCAAGCTGTGACCCTAAACCCTGACTGCAGCTCGCTTGCGAAGGCGTACGCATGTTATTAATAAAGTATCGAGGGGCCCCTGCTGTGAAGACAGAAAACATGTTAGTAGATTATCTAATTACACGCCTGCTGGCCCCTAATGTACCCCTTTGAGCATTCGATTGTGCCTCTGAAGCTGCTGGGGGCCCCGAGTAACAATTACCTGAATATAATATAATATATATATATATATATATTTTTTTTTTTTTTTTTTTTGCTTGCACCCGGGGAAATCATTAACTGAGCAATGGGGGGGTGTGTGTGTGTGAATGGGCCCACCATACGTCCCAATTTTATCCCCTTTAACTCACCCCCCCACTGGTGTGTGAAAAAACCCCCTTCTAAACCCTCCTCCAAGAAAAAAACACCTTCTCCCGGTCGGGGTACCCCTTTAGCCAACGGCCCACACCGCTAAGGCTGACCGGTGTTAGCGCCTTCCCTCTCCCCTGGCTCCGGTTGCCCATGGCCTTTGAAGCACTTCGTGACGGGGTGGCTACCCCCGCACCGGCTACACACATGCCTAAACTTGCAACCCGCCCCCAGTTTGCAGTGTTTATCATTAAACGCCCAACACTCCCTTTTATTGCCCCTGCTTGTTGAATCACTCCCAGGCCGATCGCCTGGACCCTTGGGAAAGGTGGCGTCGCCCCCCTGCTTACCCCGTCCCACTAACTTCATCCACAATTCCATGTCCATCTTCCCCAAACTCAACCGTGTATCCCCCTGCCACCTATGCCTGAACTGCTCGTCATAATCCCGCCACGCTGACCCCTCGTGTTCGTCATGTATGTTCTGTATCACGCTCATGTATCTCATCACATTATGCAATTCCTTGGGATGTTTTGAAAGGAAACAGTCCCCGAACACAATGAAACCCATAACCCAGTTTGCGTTACTCCTCACTACCTGCCCTTTCTCGCCTGCCTCTCGCGCGCGTTGCCTCTCTGCTCGCCCCTTTACAGACAGCTTGAACATATCCACATACTTCCTGTTACATATGTCTCTCTGTGTTCTCCTGGGCAGGTGTGTGTACAGGGGGCTAGTTTCAACTGCAAACGAATCCTCCCCACTGTGGGTGGAAGCCGCCCCTTTGTCTTTGCGCGCTTTGCGTTTTCCCTTATCTGTCCTACTCCGCTTTGCCGCCTTGCTCAACGCCTCTACCTGTTTCCTTATGCGCTTTACCCCTGGGGTCTCGTCGCTGTCTGCGCCGCTGCTTGCGTCTGACTCGCTGCTCGCTCTCTCACTATTCTCGCTGTCTGACCCCTGGGACTCACAGTCCGACCCTGACCTAACCGACCCCCCATCACTAACGTCCCCATCAACATCATCCTCATTACATTCCAATGCTGCATTTTCATGCTCACCTGATCCTGCGGCTTGTGCACCTGGGTGACCGGTCCTGGGTCTTTTGGCAGCTGCACGGCTCCTGTTACTGCTCCCCGGATCGGCGACGCTTCCCAGCGCCATTGGTGCCGGCGCATCCGCCTGGGGAGGTGCCCGGGGCACTGGGGGGCACCCCGCAGGCAGGGGCAGCGGGACCGCCGTTGATGTATCCAAGGCAGGTGCCGGCGCGCCAGGGGCGTCTGGCGCAGGTGCACCGGGCACTGGGGCATGGTGTGTGGGTGCCTGCGCTGGCGGTGCCGGTGGGTATGGCGCGTAGGGGGCAGGTGCATACGGCGCAGGAGCGTAGTGCGTGTGATTTGCCGGTGCGTATGGGGGGGCATGGGACGCGTGGGCGTAAGGTGCTTGGGGGTAAAGCGCTTGGTGGTAAGGCGCTTGGGGGTAAAGCGCTTGGTGGTAAGGCGCTTGGTGGTAAGGCGCTTGGGGGTAAAGCGCTTGGGGGTAAGGCACTTGGGGGTAAAGCGCTTGGGGGTAAGGCGCCAGGAGCGCCGGGGGTGGCTGTGCCGCGTTGGTGGGCTGGCTCGGGCCGGCCCTGGGGGGGGGGGGTCTGGTCAGCAGGGGGGGGGATGTGCTGTGCAGCGGAAGGGGGGGGCAGGCCAGCAGTGGGAGCGTGGCTAACAGCTGCAGGGGGAGGGTGGCTGGGGGCTGGAGGGGCCGTTTTTGCAGGGATGGAGGGGGTCATGCCAGCAGGGGGAGGGTGGCTGGGGGCTGGAGGGGCCGATTTTGCAGGGATGGGGGGGGCCGTTTTTGCAGGGATGGGGGGGGCCATGCCAGCAGGGGGAGCGGGGACTGGAGCTGCAGGGTGGTGGCTAAAGTCCTCTCCCATGAGGGGGGGTGGAACAGCCCTCCCTTCCCTGCTCTGCTGCGAGCAGGCACGGGAGTGAGGCTGGGGGGCGGAGCCAGCCTGCCGGGCTGATTCCCTTCCTCTGCGGCTGGGAGAGGAGCTGTGAGGGGGCTGGGAGCGGGGCTGAGCGCGAGGCTGGGCCGCCTGCTTCCCTCTCCGGATGGGAGAGGAGCTGTGAGGGGGCTGTGAGCGGGGCTGAGGGGGCTGTGAACGAGGCTGGGCCGCCTGCTTCCCTCTCCGGATGGGAGAGGAGCTGTGAGGGGGCTGTGAGCGGGGCTGAGGGGGCTGTGAACGAGGCTGGGCCGCCTGCTTCCCTCTCCGGATGGGAGAGGAGCTGTGAGGGGGCTGTGAGCGGGGCTGAGGGGGCTGTGAACGAGGCTGGGCCGCCTGCTTCCCTCTCCGGATGGGAGAGGAGCTGTGAGGGGGCTGTGAGCGGGGCTGAGGGGGCTGTGAACGAGGCTGGACCGCCTGCTTCCCTCTCCGGATGGGAGAGGAGCTGTGAGGGGGCTGAGGGGGCTGTGAGCGGGGCTGAGAACGAGGCTGGGCCGCCTGCTTCCCTCTCCGGATGGGAGAGGGCTGCAGCTCTTCCTGCTCTGGCCACTGCTTCCGTGGGGCCGCCGGGCGCTGTGTCCGGCGGTCAGCTGCCTGAGCCTGGATGCTGCTCGTGCTGCGGGGATCCATGCTGCTATCGGGGGACACCACGCTCACAGGTACCTGCAGGGAGAAAAGAAAACAGAGTCAGTGAGTAGCTTTTGCTAGCGCAGGGTTTAAATAGCCCGCCCCATTAGCCCCTCCCCTTGTTGATTCGCGCGCAAATCCACCAAGCCTCGTGGTGGGGGGAAGGAAAGGAAGGCACGTTAAGTACCCCCTGGAGGCACGGGCCATTATGGGCGCGACGGCCCCATTTTGGGACCTCTGCTTCTTCTTATTCAATCTAAAGAACTTCGCTCAAGGTTCCTCAATCGTGGGTACAATATAACAACATTGAACAAGGCTTATCATCGGGCACTGCACAATGATAGGAGTTCCCTTCTGTCAACAAGTAAAAACAAAAAATCAAAGGACAATACAATCAGAGTCATCGGCACCTTTAACAAAAGATGGTGAGCTATTAAAAAGATCTTTGCTAGACAATGGCACCTCCTCCAGGCTGATGTAGACTTGGCGAAGGTTATAGGCCCTAGACCCACTATTACCAGCAGGCGTTCCAAAAACCTTAAAGACTCCCTTGTGAACAGCCACTTTCAGCGTGCTAAGACATCTACATGGTTGAGTCCTGTCAAAGGGATGTACCGCTGTCAGGGCTGCAAAGCCTGCAGATACATTAACGTTGCCAAAAAAATTGCAAATCATGATAATACCATGCAATACTGTGTGGATAGTTTTATCAACTGTCGGACTACCAACGTTATCTATCTTATCACATGTAACTGTGGTAAGAGATACGTTGGTAAGACTACTAGACAACTCCGTAGACGTGTCTTAGAACATATTAATTCCATCAAGCATTCTGCTGAAACATCAGTTGCTAGACACGTCACACAATGTCACAATGGCGATGTTAATGTCATTAAACTCGTGGGCATTTACCAACTGATATGTCCCATGAGAGGCGGCAATACTGACCAATCCCTGCTCGTATCGAAGCAGAATGGATTTATAAGTTAAAAACAAGGAGTCCAAGTGGACTCAATGAAGGGTTTACCTTTACACCTTTTATTTAAATCCGGTTCTGTGGTTAAACAATTGTATCTGTTTATTCTTTCCCTATGTACATTAACATTCGTGCCTCTCCTCATGACCAGTTTGGTCATTTTCTATGCCGGCTGTGCTGGTAGCCAGCCTTGGTATTGGTTGATATTACTTTATGATTATTATTAATTTTTCAAATTAGTGACTATAATACCATAGCTTCAAACCCTGGTTCGGGTTTATTATGTGTGTAATGTGTGTATACATGCTGTTCTATTTATAAGTCCGGAAGATCAGATAATAACCTTACGCATGTTTACCTATATGTTTTCTTTATTAAGTTAGGATTTTTTGGTCCATTACTGCATTTTTAATGACACATTGCTCAGTAACACATACCTGCTGGGGACCTTTACTATCCAATATGTGCAATAGACATATAGTTGTTACACTATGACAGGACTAATACCCTTTTTGCCCTGTTCCTGGCTAATACCTCCATTTTTGCTACTATACGTACTTTGGTGGCATTTAATGACCATATGTAAGGCTGTTTGGCAATGCAAGTTCACAGCTGTGCATTGAAATACCTTGCGAACAGCCTGCGCGTGCGCACTATAATTATCTCTTAACAGGAAAAAAAAAATTAACTCCCCGCGCATGCGCGATAAACGGTAATGTCCCACTATGTTCTATATGGCTGCTTTGGTTTCGGTTACCAACAACATCAATCTTTAAGTTTTCGCGCATGCACGGTACCCGGCTAATGCCCTAATACGGTCTGCATGACCGCTCCGGTCTAGATTACTATTTGGAGTAGCTCTAAGTCCCTGCGCATGCGCGATATCTGACGGATGCCCAATAGCAATATGCTCTAAGTCTGCGCAGTACCCGGCAAGGGCGCCGTTATGCTTTTAAACGGTTGCTTTTGCTCGGGTCAGGATCGGGAAGCTACTAACAGTGATATATTGGAGGTATTTTTGACATTAGAACTTTATAATGCCCACTATTAGGAGTATTATGATATCTTATTTCACTGTAGTGAGCGTGAGCACAGTGCGCATGCGCAACCGCTGTTGGTAATCGACTGTGTAATCAAGGCACTGGCAGGGTATATAAGGGCTCTCCCCCCAGTAAAATTTGTCCCAGGAGAAGCTCCTTTGCTGGAGGGAAACGCGCGTTGGACGCGCAATGTTGTCAGTCTCCTACTTGGAGCTGTTTTAATGTAGTTTTGTTAGGTTCCTGTTTCCGTATGTTTAGATCATAGAACATGGCTAATTTAGTCTAGTTCTTGCAGTCAGCGAGTACTGTGGTCATTCCTCCTATCTCTGTGTGTGTGTACTCCTACAGAGTATATGCTGTGAACTTAATAACATTGTGGCTGTGAATGCTAGTTCCTGAATTCACAGGATATGCACTTCATGTGACAGCCATTATCACCAACTAGCTAACTGTATGTTCATGTTAGGAGGATTGGATATTTTTCTATCACTTTTCAATTGATCTCGCTGACCTCTATACAGTTACCATCTGGTCTAACAGCTGATCCAGAGGGGCTAATACACTGACCTATTGCATCGTATGCCTTCAATCCCACCATCATTAGTTGGTAAATTGGGGTACTACTATCATACATACTAGATGACATAGATGCTTGATATATTTTTTGATTTAATTTATTTTTAACTCACCTTACACCTACCTTTGGTAATATATGTTTTAAGTCAATTTATTAAAATTTACTTTTTACACTTAGTGGTGTGCAGTTTAGTGAATTCTTTTAGGGGCACAATCACTTTGTGTTTCCATTCCCCCCTTTTTCTGATTCACTAGTCAGTTCACAGTTTGCACCCACAATTCGATTACCTTATTTACTGTATAACTACACAATTAGTATGGTTTTGTGATCACTCCCTATCCTTCCCTTTGATCCTCTGGAGATCTTCAAATCAAGAATAGATTGAATCTCATACTCAGGTTGGCCTTGAACCATATGAGGAGAAGTGGACGGAACCGGAACGGAAAAGGCATTCTGGACCACAGGCTTGAGAAGCGAAACATGAAACACGAGTAGCCCTCTTTCCTACGGACATAGAAAGACTACTAATGCTGTGTGTACCTGTTGGCTCAGCGAGATCTGAGCCTCTGCTAACTGGGAGCCTGGGGCCACAATATTTACTTGGCAGCGCCTCCACTTGCCCAGGATCCTCCAATTAGTAAGATTTCCCTGGACAAGAATAACAATAATATTCATATAGTATAACAGTTTACTATGAATGAATGCAGAACATAACATAGACACTTATTATAAATATATATCTCTTATCACCATACTAGCAGATTAGGCAATACAATAACATAACACTTGCGGCCTTGCCGCCTCCACCCTGGCGTAAGGTCTTTCCCACCACCGCGTGTGCCCCATACCGTGTCCAGAAGCACCGCAGTAAAGGCATAGACCGGCATTCTTGCGTCGTTATTTCTCAGATTTGGAGAGACTAGTACCCCCTAATTGCATAGGCTCGGACGTATCGGGGGAAGAAATCTCAGCTTGGCTCACCTGACCGGGATTGATCCGGGATGGAGTGACACGATGATGAGCCTTCTCTGATCTTCTCTCCAGGAGGCGACGATCCACCTTAATACAGACGGCGATTAGTTCCTCCAAATCGGTGGGACGGTCATAGGCTGCCAGCTCATCCTTCAAGGCGTCAGATAATCCTTGCCAAAAGGCCGCGGACAAAGCTTCGTCATTCCAGTCAGTTTCTGCAGCTATAGTCCTAAACTCGAGTGCGTATTTGGCGACTGGACGATTGCATTGAGAAACATGAAAAAATGCAGTGGAAGCACATAGCTTACAACTGGGTGTATCAAATACTTTCCAGATCTCCCGGGCAAAGGCTCTGATATCCTGTGTGAGGTCGGATCTTCGTTCCCATATGGGAGAGGCCCAGGCATGAGCGTCATCTATAAGAAAAGAAACAATATACGCCACCTTGACGCGAGGTGAAGTGTAGCATGAAGGATTCATTTCAAATTGTATAAAGCATTGATTCAAATACCCCCGGCATTCGTGAGGGTCACCCCCATAGCGGTTGGGGGCAGGTAAACGAGGTTCTAGGGGGAAAGGTAAAGCTGGGGTAGTGGTAAGATCAGGAACAGCAGGCACAAGAGGGTGACGCGGTTCCTGTAGGGTACGAGAAAGAGATCGGAAGCATGTTTTGCTCACTACCCAAAAATGTTTCCTCTAGGGTTGCCTCGGGGATAGGCTCGGGAGCAGAGAGGAAGACAGGTGTGTGGCTGGGCTGGGAGGCAGAGCGTTCCGTGACGAGCGGGGGGCGGAGCCAGAAGTGCAGGACACACAGCCGCCGAGAGCGGAGACCAACGCGGGGACGGCCGCTGCGGAGGTCAGTACAGATAGGGAGGGAGCCCGCCGCGGGTAGTGCGTTCGGCGGCTCCTTACAGTGTGGTTGTCGTCTAAAAACATCAAACTCAAGGTCCCTACGCTGAAACTGGCACCTAGATTTATAGGACCATTCGCTATTACGGAGAAAGTCAACCCAATCGCCTACCGGTTACATCTCCCACAGTCTATGAGAATACCTTCCGTATTTCACGTCTCTCTCCTGAAGCCGGTTACCCTGAACTCTCATTCTTCCAACTCATCTTCTCCTCCTTCTCCTTGCCTCATACAAGGCCAACAGGAATATGAGGTACAATCTATCCTGGATTCCAGATCCCCCAGAGGATCAACCCAGTACCTGGTGCACTTGAAGGGCTTTGGACCCGAAGAAAGGTCCTCGATTCCTCATCATCGTCTCCATGCACCCAGACTCCTCCATCTCTTCCATCAGAGATACCATGACAAGCCTTCCTGGAGTCGCCCGGAGGTCGCTCCTGAAGGGGGGGGGTACTGTGAGAATCCACCATCCGCGCCCCTCCCGGCACGCTCCCAACTTACCCAGACCCGCGATCAGGTGACTAATAATGCTGTGTGTACCTGTTGGCTCAGCGAGATCTGAGCCTCCGCTAACTGGGAGCCTGGGGCCACAATATTTACTTGGCAGCGCCTCCACTTGCCCAGGATCCCCCAATTAGTAAGATTTCCCTGGACAAGAATAACAATAATATTCATATAGTATAAAAGTTTACTATGAATGAATGCAGAACATAACATACACACATAACATACACACTTATTATAAATATTTATATATCTCTTATCACCATACTAGCAGATTAGGCAATAACACTTGCGGCCTTGCCGCCTCCACCCTGGCGTAAGGTCTTTCCCACCACCGCGTGTGCCCCACACCGTGTCCAATGTATTGAACCAGTCCCTTGGTCACTCATCCCTCAGTGTCCCCAGAGAACCCTCCCCCAAGGCGGGATCAGCGCCTGTAGGTACCGGTGTTGGTGCACTTAATATAATACCTTCCGACTGCTCCAGCAGCCGGTAACTGTACTGCAAAGGATCCGCCGATCCAGCGTAGTCTCCCACGAGTCTGTACTTGAGTCTTTGCTTGAATCCAATCGTCTGCTCCCAAACCACCAATCTCGCAGCAGCTCAAAAAGACTCTGTGTCCCTGTCTGCTATTATCAGTAAAGGGTATTCTGTCCCTGTCTGTGGCTGTTCCCTGCAGTACCACAAGCTAGTGGTTACTCAGGGCCTGCACTGGGCCTAAGAGGAATCTCTGGCCTATGCAGTGGGTCCCTGACCCCCTGCAACACACACCTCCTCTCCCCTTGCTTCCCCGGGGCGCACTGCCTAGCGTGGTCTCGCAGCTAGCTTCCCTTTCCTGCCTCTCCGCAATCCTCACCTTCCTATTGGCTCTTGAGTCCCCTCTGATCTTACTGAGGCTCATGGGAGTTGTGGTTCCGCTGAGAGCCTCCGGCTGATTGGTCCACCGTTCGCGCGCTTACTCTGTGCATGCGCGAACTTCCAGGAACTCCCTGCAGCACATCTATACTGCGCATTCGCAACAATCCAACATGGCAGCGC
The DNA here is from genome assembly GCF_040206685.1 of Ascaphus truei. Taxonomy (NCBI): domain Eukaryota; kingdom Metazoa; phylum Chordata; class Amphibia; order Anura; family Ascaphidae; genus Ascaphus; species Ascaphus truei. The sequence continues at coordinate 377,875,220 of NC_134486.1, read as the reverse complement.
CCTGTGCTTGTCGATCCGCCGCGGAGCTTCGGTGACACCCGAACGCTGCCCGCTCGACCCCTCCACTCTCCTGAAGGCCAGCTAACCTGTCGCATGTCCCTACAGCACTCGCAGCTAGGTATAAGAAGAGAGAGGCTCAGGGGGACACCACTACACACGTAAGGGATCCTCATGGAAGACGGGAGAGCGAGTCGATACGCAACCGAATTAATCCTCTTGGAAATAGAGAAGGGTCCAAGAAATCTGGGTGCGAATTTCATAGAGGAGACTTTCAGCCTAATATTACTGGATGGCAACCTGACCTTGTCACCAGGTTTAAGGTCCCGAACAGGTATTGCGGTGGCGATCTGCCTGATTCTTCTGCCTATTGACTGCTTGCCTGATGTTGACTTGAATCCTTTTCCACAAGTCTTGTAATGTTTTGATTCTGTCATCTGCTGCTGAGACCCCTGAGGAAGGTAGGACAAGAGGAAGAGTAGATGGGTTGAATCTGTAATTTACGAAGAAAGGAGACTCCATGGTTGAACCAGTCCGTGCGTTGTTGTGGGCGAATTCTGCCCAGGGTAAGAGTTCAGCCCAGTCATCTTGGGTGTCCGATGTAAAGCAGTATAGATACTGTTCGAGAGACTGATTGGTCCTCTCCATTTGTCCATTAGTCTGTGGGTGGTATCCCGATGAGAAATGGAGGGCGATACCTAGCTGGCGACAAAACGAGCGCCAGAACCGGGAAATAAATTGCGAGCCTCTATCTGAAACAATTACTAAGAATACTCCATGTAACCGAAAGATCTCCCTGATGAAGATGTCAGCTAATTTGGGAGAATTGGGGACCCTCGAGGGGTATGAAGTGGGCCTATTTCGCGAATCGGTCCACTACTACAAGAATCGTGTTCATACCCTTGGAACTAGGTAAATCCACAATGAAAGCCATGGACAAATGTGTCCATTGCCGGTCAGGAACAGGTAGAGGTTGAAGAAGACCTGAAGGAGGTATTCTGGACGTTTTAGTCCTGGCACACGTAGGGCACGCAGCTTCGAATTTTTTATGTCCTTTTGCATTCCCGGCCACCAAAAAGTGCGAGAGATGAGGTCAAGAGTCCTCTTGGTGCCGGGGTGTCCTGCCGATTTGGACGAATGACTCCACTCGAGGACCTTCTAATGGTGCAGGGAAGAAGTGAAGAGACGGTCCTGTGGAGGCGAGATGCTAGGAGGAATGTGATTTTGTTGACGGACAATGTCTTTGAGTGCTCCAAATGATGTGGCCGAAAGAATACATTTGGGCGGTAGACTGGGTTTTTGCTGATCCTCAGTCTTGTTGTTCAGGGAAAATTGACGAGATAAGGCGTCCGCTTTGACATTCTTGGATCCAGGAAGGTAGGAAATTCTGAAATTAAATCTAGAGAAAAATAGCGACCATCTGCTTTGACGGGCTCCCAGGCGACGTGCACCTTCAATATAAAGCAAGTTCTTATGATCCGTGAGGATAGTTATCGGATCTTCGGTACCGTCCAGCAGATGTCTCCGTTCTTTGAGGGACAATTTTATGGCTAAGAGTTCCCGGTTCCCAACATCGTAGTTGCATTGGGCCGGAGATTTTTTTCCCCGAAAAGAACGCACATGGATGCAACCTGGATAGGGAATTCTTCCTTTGAGACAGAACAGCGCTTACACCCACATCAGAGGCGTCAACCTCAAGAGTAAAAGGAAGTTTGGGATCAGGATGAATAAGAATGGGGGCGGACACAAAGGCCTTCTTAAGACGGGTGAAAGACTGAAGCGCAGCAGCGGGCCAGGGAGCAGGGTCTGCTTCTTTCTTGGGTAATTCCGTAAGTGGAGCCACTAAGGAAGAGAAATGTTGGATGAACCTACGATAATAATTTGAGAATCCAAGAAATCGCTGTACTGCTTTAAGAGTAATCGGTTGTGGCCAATCCAGAACTGCTTTGACCTTGGCGGAATCTGAAATTATGTACCCTAGAAAAATGGTAGATGTTTGATGAAAATTAAATTTCTCCAGTTTGGCAAAAAGTTTGTTCTTGCGTAAGCGAAGGAGCACTTGTTTCAAGTGAGAGATGTGTTCCTGTCTGGATTAATATGTCATCGAGATAGACAATTACAAAGGAGTTGAGAAGGTCCCTGAAAACTTCATTTACGAAATCCTGAAACACGGCTGGGGCATTGCACAGACCGAAAGGCATGACCAAGTACTCACAATGTCCATCTCCGGTGTTGAAAGCAGTCTTCCATTCATCACCCTGACGGATCCTAACAAGATTATAGGCACCTCGTAAATCCAATTTAGAAAAAATATTAGCTCCTTGTAATCGATCAAACAGTTCAGAAATGAGGTGCAAATGGTAGTGTTTTTTGACGGTGAATTTGTTGAGGGACCAAAGAAAAACCCTGCGCCCGCAGGAGATGTGGACTTACGTATAAATCCCTTCTATAAGTTCTCTGCAATATATAACGGGTAAGAGGTCCCTCTCGGAGGTGTGGTGCCTGGAAGTAGATCAATGGGACAATCGAACGGGCGGTGAGGGGGAAGAACCTCCAATCTGACCTTATCGAAGACGTCCCGGAACTCAGCCTACTCTTCTGGCAATTGTACCCTTTCCTTCTCCTCGGACACAGTGGTACCCCCAATGCTACTTGCTTCAAAGATGCAGTTCTTATGGCAAAAGGCGCTCCATTGAATGGGTTCCTTATTGAGCCAATCCACCCGAGGGTTGTGTATCTGTAGCCAGGGTTGCCTGAGGATCACGCTAATGGAAGGAGTGTGGATAACATTGAATTGGATCTTTTCCAGGTGTCTATTTTCTACCTTGATTTGAAGCACCTCTGTCTCCAAGGAGATAAGCTGGCTGCAGAGGTCTTCCGTCAATGGCTTCAAGAGCGATTGGATTCTTTCTATGCCTGGTCAGAACTAGATGGTGTTCTGCGAAAGCTATCTATGAAGTTTCCTCCGGAACCTGAATCGAGGAAAGCAAGCATAGATACTTGGATGCCCTCCCCAAATAGAGTAATTGGGATACGAATGTAAGAAGGGTTGTCAGTAGAAATAGGGGAAAGAAAAAGCGTTCCCAATGAAACTCCCCCAGGTGTCATTGGAACTTTGCGTTTCCCGACTTTTGGGGACAGAAATATGCAAAATGTCCAGAAGCACCGCAGTAAAGGCATAGACCGGCATTCTTGCGTCGTACTTTCTCAGATTTGGAGAGACTAGTACCCCCTAATTGCATAGGCTCGGACGTATCGGGGGAAGAAATCTCAGCTTGGCTCACCTGACCGGGATTGATCCGGGATGGAGTGACACGATGATGAGCCTTCTCTGATCTTCTCTCCAGGAGGCGACGATCCACCTTAATACAGACAGCGATTAGTTCCTCCAAATCGGTGGGACGGTCATAGGCTGCCAGCTCATCCTTCAAGGCGTCAGATAATCCTTGCCAAAAGGCAGCGGACAAAGCTTCGTCATTCCAGTCAGTTTCTGCAGCTATAGTTCTAAACTCGAGTGCGTATTTGGCGACTGGACGATTGCATTGAGAAACATGAAAAAATGCAGTGGAAGCACATAGCTTACGACCGGGTGTATCAAACACTTTCCGGATCTCCCGGGCAAAGGCTCTGATATCCTGTGTGAGGTCGGATCTTCGTTCCCATATGGGAGAGGCCCAGGCATGAGTGTCATCTATAAGTAGAGAAACAATATACGCCACCTTGGCGCGGGGTGAAGTGTAGCATGAAGGATTCATTTCTAATTGTATAAAGCATTGATTCATAAACCCCCGGCATTCGTGAGGGTCACCCCCTATAGCGGTTGGGGGCAGATAAACGAGGTTCTAGGGGGAAAGGCAAAGCTGGAGTAGTGGTAAGATCAAGAACAGCAGGCACAAGAGGGGGACGCGGTTCCTGTAGGGTACGAGAAAGAGATCGGAAGCATTTTTTGCTCACTACCCAAAAAAATTTCCTCTAGGGTTGCCTCAGGGATAGGCTCGGGAGCAGAGAGAAAGACAGGTGTGTGGCTGGGCTGGGAGGCGGAGCGTTCCGTGACGAGTGGGGGGCGGAGCCAGAAGTGCAGGACGAGGAGATAGAAGGCTGGGTGCGCTCGCCCTGTAAGGCTTGCGCGTGCACAACCCGGAAGTGTGGCAGATGAGAAGACCGTGGCGCACAGCCGCCGAGAGCGGAGACCCGACGGGGCAACGCGGGGACGGCCGCTGCGGAGGTCAGTACAGATCGGGAGGGAGCCCGCCGCGGGTAGTGCGTTCGGCAGCTCCTTACAGTGTGGTTGTCGTCTAAAAACATCAAACTCAAGGTCCTACGCTGAAACTGGCACCTAGATTTATAGGACCATTCGCTATTATGGAGAAAGTCAACCCGATCGCCTACCGGTTACATCTCCCACAGTCTATGAGAATACCTTCTGTATGTCTGAAGTCGGTTACCCTGAACTCTCATTCTTCCAACTCATCTTCGCCTCCTTCTCCTTGCCTCATACAAGGCCAACAGGAGTATGAGGTACAATCTATCCTGGATTCCAGATCCCCCAGGAGGATCAACCCAGTACCTGGTGCACTGGAAGGGCTTCGGACCCGAAGAAAGGCCTTGGATTCCTCATCATCGTCTCCAAGCACCCATCTCTTCCATCAGAGATACCCTGACAAGCCTTCCTGGAGTCGCCTGGAGGTCGCTCCTGAAGGGGGGGGGGGGGTACTGTGAGAATCCACCATCCGTGCCCCTCCCGGCGCGCTCCCAACTTGCCCAGACCTGCGATCAGGTGTCCTGCCTCTGCTGCCTCCTGCAGCACATCTCGCAGACCAGTCATTATCAGCGTACCTTCTAGGGGCGCACGCGGACCGCACTCGGCACTAAATGCCGTCCCCACTGGTCCCACCTCTAGACTTCGCTCGTGCGGTGACGTCACCATCGCGCAGCATGCACCCGCTATGCGCGTCACCCATGCACGCGCACAGAGTCTCCTCCATTCCGCTGTGTAATAGGATTCACTTGTCTTGTCTCCAGCAGCCAGCCACAGCCATGCATACTAGGGAGTATGCTTCCTCTTCATTGGTCTGTTCTTCCTATATATTCTCAGCCTGCCCTCTGGCACATTGGCTGAGCATAACCTTGTTTATGTGCGCTGTGTTCACTGCAGTCCTGCGTCCTGTACGAGCCTTGCCTGTCTTGTTCCGTGTTTCCTGAACTTGCTTGTTCTTTGGATTCAGCACTTCTCCGCTCCAGACACAGCTTACCAACGACGATCCGTATTTCTCCGCTCCTGACCTTGGCTAAAGTACGTGTAACGATCCGTACCTCTACAATCCAGACCTCGGCAAGTATCAGTGACCATCCTGACCTCTCCTACCCCGACCTGGCTACCTCGACCTATCTACACTCCAGACACACCCTCGTGGCTGTGGGTTGGCGTTTATCAAATCCCCACCTCTGCCTCGTGGTCACACCTTGTTACACTATTGCAGCATTTGGACAAAGTAGTGTATATCACATTAGCCAAATATGTGCCCAGAGCAATCTTCTGGATACAGGGGATATCCCTCCTGGTGTGTTATATAACACTTAAGCAAATTGGGTCAGGATATGACATTCAGGGATAGAACATGGTGATATAAAGGGACCCCAATTTCAGAGGAAGCACCACAACTGAAAATCTTCGTTGAGTCCCTTAGGTGCCATGGTCCTGAGTTTGCAGATAGTCTTGGCCTCCAACTGTAGTAATAGTTTATTTCTGTCAATCCCACGGGGGTAAGCCTGTGCCTTCAACACATGGTTGCCAGGCTGTGCTTGTATTTCCTGAAATGACGAGCCACCGGTTGGTATTTAAGATCTTCGTCACCGTCTGTGCCAAAAAAAGGTGCTTTCCTGATTGAGCTTCTGTGAATGGCAATTCCCTCCTTCAACATCCTCGTGGTCTTGCCAAAGTAGTAAAGCCCACAAGGGCATTTAATAAAATATACTACATATTTGGATTCACAATTGAGGTAATGTTTTATTTTAATCGGATTACCATTGTGGGGATGAGCATAAGACATGCCTGTTTGCAGAAACTGGCCGTTTGTACATCCATGACAGTTGTATACACCTGGTTTTCTCGCCAACCAGGTTGTGGTTGGTGTATACTTCGTTACAGGATCAGAGTTCGTAAGCAGGTCACCAATGTTCTTACCCCTCCGATAGCAAAAATGTGGTGGCACTACAAAATTCTTGCCAATCTTGCGATCATTGGCCAGTATATGCTAGTGACCCTGTACGCTGTTTAATGTGACTTGATGAGGTGCTGAATGTGCTCATGATCTTCAAGCGATTCATGTCAGCCTTTCTCTAACGAAGCATATGGGTAGCTCCGCTGGCTGATACTATACATCTTGGATGCACTGACTTTGACCCCTTGCAGATGCACTTACCATAATCCCCTCCTACTGTCTCTGTAAATTCTCCACACTTACCACTTAGACTGTAAGCTCTTTGGGGCAGGGACTCCCTTTCCTATTGTTACTGTCATGTGTGAAGCGCCTATTCTCATTATGTGTTAGATTATTATGTCACATGTATTACTGCTGCGAAGTGCTATGTACCTGTATGGCGCTATAGAAATAAAAATATACATACGTACATACATATTGGTTCCTTAGTAAGCTACGTGTCATTTTTCACACTGAAACTCACTTGTAAGTTAAGGTAAGGTAAATATATATGGTACAGAAGACAAATTGGCATGTTTACAAGCTTCTCCCCTTGCGGCTCATTATTGGAAGCACTCCAAGGCTCCTATAGAGATCTCTTCCGCAGGTCTGACCCTCTGATGAAGCACGCTGATTGCGAAACGCGTAGAAGTCACGTAACACAGTTGTGCTCAACACCAATCCCCAGGAGCCCCCAATAGGTCAGGTTTTAATGGTATTCCAGCTTCAGCACAGGTGGCTCAGTCTGACTTGTTCGCGGGTCATGAGAACTGGAGTTGAGCACCACTCACGTAACGTATTCATTGGCCACATTAGGCCGGCTAGGATAGAGACTCCCACTACTCTCTGGCGGAGTTCCATCTTGGAGATCTACACGTTGGATTCCCGATCACCCCTAGCTATGTCTCTCCAGCCTCAATCTGCGACTGAATCACAATATTTTTTTCATCAAGTTGCTCTACCTGCAAGTGTAAAATGATAACGAATGCAAACGCGTATCTTTGTTTTTTTTCAATGGAATGTAATTCAAATCTCATATACAGTACAGAATTTTTACACGCTGGCAAAATGTCGAAATATAACCATTTTCAAATGGATCTAAACTCTGACAACAAGCTTGTGCTCTCCCCCCCCCCCCCCCCCTGCCCTGGCTGTATTTTTTATTTTTTGGAGGGGGATGGGGCCCCTGTGTGGAAATGGTTGAAGGGCTTGCATTAGGGAGACAGACTCCTGCACATGATCAGGTATAAGGTGGGTGGGGGAGGAGGAGGAGGAGGAGGATGCAGACAGGGAGGAAGTGCTGGTGGAGGCAGGAAGGAGGAAGTGAGTAGGAGGAGGAGTGAGTAGACGTGCTGGGGGTGAGTGAGGGTGAGGAGGAGGAGGAGGATGTGTCTCAGGGTTATGAGGTGTCTCAGGTAGTGCTGCTGGTTGCAGTGAGGAGCAGGAGGAGGCGGTGCATAGTGTCTCAGGCTGCAGGAGGAGGAGTGTGTGTGAGTGAGAGAGGCCGCCGCTGTGCCTCGCCATGTTGTTGTGACTCGGGCCTTCTCCTCGCAGTGTCCGCTCGGTGTGAACCGGGGGAGGGCAGCGCGGGCCCCGGGGTGTGCGGCCTGAGACTCGGGGGGGAGCTGTCACGGAGCCCGGCGGTGAGTATCCCACAGACCCGGGGGGCACTGATCTAGCATCCGCAGCGAAGGCCGCACAGGCCCCGACATGAGGGTGTCTGCCTCGTGTGTGTGTATCGGGGACGGGACGTGTGTATGTTATATGAGGGTGTCAGACGTGTGTGTTGTATGTGGATGAGGGTGTCAGACGTGTGTATTTAATGTGAATGAGGGTGTCAGGCGTGTGTGTTATATGTGGATGAGGGTGTCAGGCGCGCGCGCGCGTGTGTGTTTATATGTGAATGAGGGTGTCAGGCGTGTGTGTGTTATATGTGAATGAGGGTGTCAGGCGTGTGTGTGTTATATGTGGATGAGGGTGTCAGGAGGTGTGTGTGTGTGTTTATATGTGGATGAGGGTGTCAGGTGTGGATGTGTGTGTGTGTGTGTGTGTTTATATGTGGATGAGGATGTCGGGTGTGTGTGTGTTTATATGTGGATGAGTGTCAGGCGTGTGTGAATATTAAGGGGGGGGGGTTAAGGGTGTCAGCAGTGTTTATATTAGAGGGGGTGTGTATAACGTGTGTGTGTGTGTGTGTGTGTGTGTGTGTGTGTGTGTGTGTGTGTGTGTGTGTGTGTGTGTGTGTTGTCTGCCTCATCGTGTGTGTGTGTATATATTAGGGGGATGAGGATGTCTGTATATGAGGGTGAAGGGGGTTGGGGGGTGAGGGTGTCAGCCATGTGTGTATATTTGAGGGGTGGGGGGGAGGTGTGTGTTTGTATATTACTGAGGGTGGGAGCCGGTGTGTTTATATATTGGTGAAAGGCGGGTGAGGGTGTCTGTGTCTATATAGGTGCGAGTCTGCTGTGTGCGAGTCTTCGCCTCATTGTCTGTGTGTCTGCCTGCCTCATGAGTTGTGTGTGTGTGTGTGTGTGTGTGTGTGTGTGTGTATATACAGTGGTTTGCAGAACTATTCACCCCTACCAATAATGTCTTATTTTTTTTTAATTATAAATGTATGCACAGTTTTTCAAACAATTTTTTTTTTTTTTTTAATACAAAGCTGTAGTGGTTAAACTGAACACTGTTGGATGAGGAGGAGGTTAAATGTCAGCAAAGTAAATTTACAAATTAATTTACTGGTTGCATAAGTATTCAGCCCCCTAAGGCTTTGTCCCCGCTGGCTGCTGCGGGGACAAGAGCCGCCCATCAATGGGGCCGGCTCGCTACGAGGGGGGGCCGGCTCGCTACGAGGGGGGGGGGGCCGCCACGCTGCCGGTCCGTTTTCCTGCAGACCGGAAAATTGTGAGCAGAACTAGTGACGGAGCGCTAGGCCACGCCCCCCGGCGGTTCAGCCAATGAGGGCGAAACTGCCGGGTGACATCATGGCTGCGCCCCCCATGTCTTTCCTCCTGCAGCTCACTGCAGACCGGGGAACTCGGCTGCACGCGTGCAGCGCAGACAGCGGGGCCGCAGCCTCCGTCAGTACTTGGTAGAAGCACCTTTTGCATAAATTACTGCTGTCTTTTTGGATAGCAGATGCAAGGACTGGGTCGCTTCCCGAATAATTAAAAACCTTTGCAAATGAACACAAGAAGGCAGAGAAAATAAAAATAAATGAAATAAAATACTGGCCAGAAGTAGCACCTCAACCCAGTAGAGAATCTCCCAGGATCCTTAGGTATATGTTGTAACAGCTTGGGGGAGCGAAATACATAAAATGGAAGAGAATACACAGACAATCAGTGTCGGTACAGAAAAACGTTATAATCACAAAGTGCAATTGTGTAGATACATGCAAATGAGTGCACACACGTGGGGATAGGGGAAGATCTATTGATAGATCTGGAATAAAATATAGACTTACACGGCCCTGTGTAAGCCTGTGCCAAACAAGGTTTCTTTATCTTTTCCAAATGCGTCCCGAGTGGTAAACGTCAGAGTGCTTCGGCTATAGTGCTGATGATGCAGGCGTAGTGATCATAATACGTAACAGTATTAAATAAGGTGTGTGTGTATGTGAGACTCTCACGGCCGTGTGTGTGTCACTGCCTCAAAAGGTATCTTTCTCTGGTGTCTGGGTACTCCCCCCGCAGTTTTTCTCAAACTCGTAGAGAAGTGCAGGTTGCCGGTGCCCACGTGTCCCACAAACATCCAGGATAATCAGAGTTATGATACAAAACGATTTAATGCACACGTTAGAAGCAACCAATGTAAAGATAAAAATCACTCACATAGTAAATGCAACAGAGTCCAATGGCTATTCCCGTCTTTGGGCTGACTGGAACTTCGCTGTCCGGAGTTCAGGGGTGGAGTCAAAGTTAGCCAATGACTACTAAGCCTGAAATGTCCAAAAAGCTCCATGTTCGTCGGGCTACACGTTTCGCACTTGTTACGTGCTTCGTCAGGACGTTTTTGGATAGGTCTCTATTGGCTTTGCACAGTAGGATGGTGACATTTTTGCCCATTCACGAGAAAATTGATCCAGTTCTGATAAGTTTGGGGGATCGTCGATGGGCTCAATTGGATTCAAGTCAGGACTTTGACTGGGCCACTCGAGCATTAATTCTCTTATTCAACCAGCCTTTGTCTTTGTGCGGGTCATTGTCGTGCTGACATGTGAATTTTGACATGTGAGTCTTGGCTGCCTCAAATAGGTTTCCCTCAAGGATTTGCCTGTACTTTGCAGCATCTTTTCTCTCTATCCTGACAAGCTTCCTAGTTTCTGCTGAAGAGAAGCATCTCCATAACATGATGTTGCCACTACCATGCTTGATGGTTGGGGTGGTGTTGACTGCGTGATGGACAGTGTTGGGCTTGCGCCAGACATAACGCTTGGAATTTAGATCAAAAAATAAAATGTTTGCCTCGTCTAACCAAAAACCATTTTCACATGTCTTTTTGTGTAATGGCTCCTTTCTTGCCAACCGTCCATACTGCCCAGCTTTGTGTAGGGACCGACTTATTACTCAACACCCGGTCAACACCATCCCGACTGTCCAGCATGGTGGTGGCAACATCATGTTATGGTGATGCTTCTCTTCAGCAGGGACTAGGAAGCTTGTCAGAATAGTGGTGAGAACGGATGCGGCAAAGTACAGGCAAATCCTTGAGGAAAACCTTATTGAGTCAGCCAAGACTCTGAAACTGGGGAAGAGATTCACATTTTGGCAGGACCATGACCCACCAAAAGACAAAGCCACACTGGAGTAGGCTAGTTGAACAAGAAGGAAGAGAATGACTATTCTTGAGTGACCCAGTCAAGGTCCTGACTTGAATCCAATCGAACATTTATGGAGAGACTTTAGGATTGCAGTCCATTGACGATCCCCAAAAAACTGATCAGAACTGGATCAATTTTCCCTTGAATGGGCAAAAATGTCACCATCCTACTGTGCAAACCTTATAGATACCTATGCAAAAAGTCTCATAGCATTAATTGCTGCAAAAGGATCTTCTAGCAAGTACACGCAACAGCAGCAATACATTTGTTTTGCCGCAGCGTCACCGGCACTATAAGCGCAGCCTTAAGGGGCTGAATGTTTATGCAACTAGTACATTTAATTTTGTACCTTTTCTTTGCTGACATTTTACCTTCTCTTCATATAAGTGTCCAGTTTAACCATTACACGTTTGAATAAAAAATTAGTTTTAAAAACTGCATACATTTTGTAATTCAACAAAATGTGTCATTATTGATAGGGAGTGAATAGTTCTGCAATCCAGTGTGTGTTGAGGGTTTCTGCCGTGTGTATGTGTATCAGGGTGTCTGCCGTATATGTAGGGGGGGGGTGGTGTGCGTGTGGGGTTGTGGTGCAAGTGACTGGTGTGTGTTGATGGTGTCAGCCTCGCGGTGTGTGTATTGGCGAAGGTGTCTGCCTCGCGGTGTGGGTATGGGCGCAGGTGCCTGCCTCGCGGTGTGTATTGGCGCAGGTGCCTGCCTCGCGGTGTGTGTATTGGCGCAGGTGCCTGCCTCGCGGTGTGTATTGGCGCAGTTGCCTGCCTCGCGGTGTGTGTATTGGCGCAGGTGCCTGCCTCGCGGTGTGTATTGGCGCAGGTGCCTGCCTCGCGGTGTGTGTATTGGCGCAGGTGCCTGCCTCGCGGTGTGTATTGGCGCAGTTGCCTGCCTCGCGGTGTGTGTATTGGCGCCGTGCGTGTGTGTGTGTATAGATGTGCAGAGGGGGAGGGAGCGTATATATGGGGAAGGGGTGTTGAGGGGTGTACAGCGATGGAGGAATGTCCCGATATATTGGGGTGTGTGACGTTATTGGCGTCATGCTGTGTGTGTGTGTGTGTGTGTGTGTGTGTATATAGATCATGGATTGATGAGCATGTTTATCGTATAAGGGGTGAGTGTTTGCCCTGTGGGTGTGTGCACATGTTTGTTGATTGTGTCTGCGTGTGTATCAGGGCGTCTGCCATATGTGATGGGGTGTATGGTGTGACGGTGTCTGCCTTGTTGTTTGTGTGTAGGGGGTGCGTGTGAGTACTGTGTTGATGGTGTCGGCCTCGTGGGGTGTGTATTGGGCTGTGTGTGTGAGGGTATTGGCATCATACTTTTGTGTGTATATAGATCATGGGTTGAGCATGTCTACCTCATGCTATGTTTATCGTATAAGTAATTGCACTGTGGGTGTGTGCACATGTGTTTTGAACAATGTAGTTGTGTGTCCCTCTGTTTCTTGGTTGTTATGTTTTGGTGATCTGTTGTGTGTGTTTACCTTACATTGTTATGTATTTTGTGTAACTGTAGTTGTGGATTTGCATTGCTGTCGTGGTGTCTACATATAATTGTGTTTTTGTCTTACACTCTCTCCCTGTGTGTGATTGTCTGTCTTGTGTGTGTTTGTGTTGCACTCTTCTATATCTATCCATGTTTGTTACTTTACTGCAGGTAACTGTTAGAAAATAAATATTTATTTTTAAATTGTAAATAGTCTGTGTTGAAAAACATAAAATAATGGACATGTTGATTTAATTTACAACTGAAAGATGAAAAGAAAAAGCGCGCAGAGACATAGGCTGCGTCCATAGCACGGGAAGCCATGCTGAGGTGTGCGGACGCTCCGCGCTGAGCCCCTGCATCCTCAATGAGGATGCTTTGAGAGGGGGCTCACATGAGCGTCCGCAGGCGTGCTGAGGCGTTGGAGGTTTCAGCCGAGCGCCAAGCTGTTTTTCAGCGCGCTGTCGGCTGAAAACCTCCAATCACAGCACAGCAGCGTCAACGTCACGGCGCTGTGACGTCGGCGTGGTGACATTGACGTCAGTGTGTCACGGGCGATTGGCCCAGCGACGTCACTACCCCGCCTCCAACCACCTCCCCCCGGCTCTCTTCGCGCACGCTGGCTCGCCTGCAAGTCCGTGCAATCGCGCTGACTGAAGCAGGCGAGCCTCAGCGTTAGCGTGCCTCCGCTCTCCCCACACCTCTATGGCCCGGGCCTAAGGCCTGGGACATGGTGCAGGGAGCGGCGCTGGGCAGCGCTGACGCTCATGCTCACCTGCTCACGCAGGAGATTTTTCTTGTCCCTGCATGATCGTCAGCGAGCGCGCTTGTGTGCAGGGAGGCGGGGCTAGGGCGCCACGTCACGGCGCCAACGTCACGGACTGCAATTGGCTTCTGGCAGTCACGTGACCAGCCCTGCGCTTGCATGAGCGGCAAAATGTAAACTTGTCTGTCTCCTGCATTTCCACACGCCTCCGCACGCCTGCGGAAGCGCCCTCTAAAGCCGCGCTGATAGGGATAATGTTTCCCCTCAGCACGCCTCAGCACGGTCTTTTTGACCAAGTCCGAGGCCTAAGGCAATAAAATTACGTGATACTTTCTGTAAAAAATAACTAGTGACAAACTTACAATAAAAGAGCGTTCAGATCTCCCAGATCAGACCTCAGATGTAAACTTCAGCGCGTGTCCCAAAAATGCTGGTAAATGGATAGTCCCACACACAAGGGGGGCAGCAACCCAAAGCTGAGCGAGAATCCCGATTAATAGCCGGAACAGCCGCAGACCGCTGATCGTGTGTGTATATCTAGGTGAATATGGTGTATATGAACCCCCCACCACACGCCCATCGGGGGGTAGTAACTGGGGTTGAAAGAATGAAGCGTTGGAACAGTGCGAAACGCGTGTGGTAGAGTTTGCGTTCAGTGACGAACGACGCTGGAGACTGTGACAACAGACACCGGCATCCTGCGCTCCCCCACGAGGAAACCGCGATCAGCTGTCTGCGGCTTGCTGCTGTGCCTGTTCCGGATATTCACCAGGACTCTCGCTCAGCTGCCCCCCCCCCCCCCCTTGTGTGTGGGACTATCCATTTACCAGCATTTTTGGGACACGCGCTGAAGTTTACATCTTGAGGTCTGATCTGGGAGATCTGAATGCTCTTTTATTGTAAGATTGTTACTGGTTCTTTTTATGTAAAAAATATCACGTAATTTTATTGAATTAGTCTCTGCGCTTTTTCTTTTTATCTTTAGCTTTATTATTGACCCCGTTGATCGCGGGAGGAGCGATTAGCTGCAGGAGAGACATGAATTAATAAGAGACCAAGTAGTCCGCACGCACCTATCACCTACAACAACATAATTTACAAGTGAGCAGGAATTCTAGATCTGTCACAAACGGTATAACATTTTGGGTATATGACTATGATTCGCCAATCCTTTCGCAAACGTTCTAGGATACTCTGGTAGATGTTTCCTCATTTGAGAGAATCTTGTGTGGCCATCACCAACTTTGCATAAGTCCACTCAATGAGGGATTGTAAAGCACTGCAGACTTCTGGGTTAGTCTGTTCATTAATTATTGATGTAGTCACAACACATTTGGCACTTCTACTTGTTACCAATTCTGAGAGAAGTTACATTTAGCTAGAATTTCAGTGTCTGTTCCTCCCTATCTGAAAATGAAAGCTGCCAGTGCACCCATAACAAAGTGGATGTGATTTCCATGACAGTATGCGCGAGCCAAATATTGACTTTGATGTGATTGTGATATAACTAGCTATGGGTCTCTATACTGTCAGTATTAATGGTTTGGTCCCATTACAGTCAGCAACACAGATTGTCCATATTCTGGTTTGAAAGTTCCAACAGGGCTTCTGCATCTTTAAAGGTCCAGCTGTTCTCCTCCATCCAATTGATATGCAGTATTTGCTGCTTGCATTCACTTCCGTCTGGAGAAATAAGTTAACTATTCATCACGTGTTATCCATTCCGTCTTCAGTGTTATTATTCCTTTTCCCTTTCTCGTATAAAACAAGTATTCATTGTGGGTGGTGATACCTTTTTGAAAATCAACACGAGGGTTGAACGTATAGATTAACAATCTCGAGCTCCTTCTTTAAGAGTACATTTGAAGAGACTTGTGACGTTTTGAAAAATCTGAGCCCACATGTCAGTCCCCTGACATTATTATTATTATTTATTTATAACGCGCTAACATTCTCGCTGTTATAGCTGCCAGCACTTTGAGCTGCATTCTATAAACAAAGCATTTTGTCGTGTACCATCCCTGAGATCCCTGACAAGCCATAGGTCTGTTTACACTATTGTGGTGTTCAGTTTGCCCTATCCTTGCTGTTATCATCGCTAAGTGTTGTTGTTGTGTGTTTTTTTGTATTGTAGGACATATCCTATTTGTTCAGGTTAACGCATAAAAATGACGCTTAGCCAGTGTCTGGAACCCAGGCTCTCATGTAAAGTAAAATTTGGTTCTACAGTAGTCTCTGTATATAATTACTAAATAATTAATCAGTAGTTTTTCTGACCAAATGCTTCAGGGAATCACCTTGAAGTAATCCGTTGTTGTTTTGTTTTTCCCCTACACAATCCCTTTGAATTGTGAAACCTGAGCTGCATCAATCACTATCTAATATACCTTTAACTGTATGCACTGATGAACAACAATATTATTTTAGATGTATTGATTAACCGGAAATGTAATTCAAGAATGCCACATCTGTTAATTTTTTTGCAGTAAATGGCTGTGTATGAATCTTAAAATCAATAACTAAAAATGCATTAAATATGCTTAATTTTAAATTGATCTACGCTGTACTATTTAATAGCCACAATATTATTACAGCAATTAGTTGTATGCTTGTATTTTTTTTTAACTTTTAGCCATGTGTACACAGCCCTTCGACCCCAGTTACTGCTGCTGCTGCTGCCCATTCTTCCGACCCCAGTTGTTGGTGCTGCTACCCATTCTTCCGACCCCAGTTACTGCTGCTGCTGCTACCCATTCTTCCGACCCCAGTTACTGCTGCTGCTACCCATTCTTCCGACCCCAGTTACTGCTGCTGCTGCTACCCATTCTTCCGACCCCAGTTACTGCTGCTGCTGCTACCCATTCTTCCGACCCCAGTTACTGCTGCTGCTACCCATTCTTCCGACCCCAGTTACTGTTGCTGCTACCCATTCTTCCGAACCCAGTTGTTGCTGCTGCTGCCCATTCTTCTGACCCCAGTTACTGCTGCTGCTGCCCATTCTTCCGAACCCAGTTACTGCTGCTGCTGCCAATTCTTCCGA
This sequence comes from Ascaphus truei, assembly GCF_040206685.1. NCBI lineage: Eukaryota > Metazoa > Chordata > Amphibia > Anura > Ascaphidae > Ascaphus > Ascaphus truei. The sequence continues at coordinate 377,858,895 of NC_134486.1, read as the reverse complement.
ACCCAGTTACTGCTGCTGCTGCCCATTCTTCCGAACCCAGTTGTTGTTGCTGCTGCCCATTCTTCCGACCCCAGTTACTGCTGCTGCTGCTACCCATTCTTCCGACCCCAGTTACTGCTGCTGCTGCTACCCATTCTTCCGACCCCAGTTACTGCTGCTGCTGCTGCCCATTGTTCGGACCCCAGTTACTGCTGCTGCTGCCCATTCTTCCGACCCCAGTTACTGTTGCTGCTACCCATTCTTCCGAACCCTGTTACTGCTGCTGCTGCTACCCATTCTTCCGACCCCAGTTACTGCTGCTGCTGCCCATTCTTCCGACCCCAGTTACTGCTGCTGCTGCCCATTCTTCCGACCCCAGTTACTGCTGCTGCTACCCATTCTTCCGACCCCAGTTACTGTTGCTGCTACCCATTCTTCCGAACCCTGTTACTGCTGCTGCTGCCCATTCTTCCGAACCCAGTTGTTGCTGCTGCTGCCCATTCTTCCGAACCCAGTTGTTGCTGCTGCTACCCATTCTTCCGACCCCAGTTACTGCTGCTGCTGCCCATTCTTCCGACCCCAGTTACTGTTGCTGCTGCTACCCATTCTTCCGAACCCTGTTACTGCTGCTGCTACCCATTCTTCCGAACCCAGTTGCTGCTGCTGCTGCCCATTCTTCCGACCCCAGTTACTGCTGCTGCTGCTACCCATTCTTCCGACCCCAGTTACTGCTGCTGCTACCCATTCTTCCGAACCCAGTTACTGCTGGTGCTGCCCATTCTTCCGAACCCTGTTACTGCTGCTGCCCATTCTTCCGAACCCAGTTACTGCTGCTGCCCATTCTTCCGAACCCAGTTACTGCTGCTGCTGCTACCCATTCTTCCGACCCCAGTTACTGCTGCTGCTGCTACCCATTCTTCCGACCCCAGTTACTGCTGCTGCTGCCCATTCTTCCGACCCCAGTTACTGTTGCTGCTACCCATTCTTCCGAACCCTGTTACTGCTGCTGCTGCTACCCATTCTTCCGACCCCAGTTACTGCTGCTGCTGCCCATTCTTCCGACCCCAGTTACTGCTGCTGCTACCCATTCTTCCGACCCCAGTTACTGTTGCTGCTACCCATTCTTCCGAACCCTGTTACTGCTGCTGCTGCCCATTCTTCCGAACCCAGTTGTTGCTGCTGCTGCCCATTCTTCCGAACCCAGTTGTTGCTGCTGCTACCCATTCTTCCGACCCCAGTTACTGCTGCTGCTGCCCATTCTTCCGACCCCAGTTACTGCTGCTGCTACCCATTCTTCCGACCCCAGTTACTGTTGCTGCTGCTACCCATTCTTCCGAACCCTGTTACTGCTGCTGCTACCCATTCTTCCGAACCCAGTTGCTGCTGCTGCTGCCCATTCTTCCGACCCCAGTTACTGCTGCTGCTGCTACCCATTCTTCCGACCCCAGTTACTGCTGCTGCTACCCATTCTTCCGAACCCAGTTACTGCTGCTGCTACCCATTCTTCCGAACCCAGTTACTGCTGCTGCTGCCCATTCTTCCGAACCCAGTTACTGCTGCTGCTACCCATTCTTCCGACCCCAGTTACTGCTGCTGCTGCCCATTCTTCCGAACCCAGTTACTGCTGCTGCTGCCCATTCTTCCGAACCCAGTTACTGCTGCTGCTGCCCATTCTTCCGAACCCTGTTACTGCTGCTGCTGCCCATTCTTCCGAACCCAGTTGTTGCTGCTGCTGCCCATTCTTCCGAACCCAGTTGTTGCTGCTGCTACCCATTCTTCCGACCCCAGTTACTGCTGCTGCTGCCCATTCTTCCGACCCCAGTTACTGCTGCTGCTGCCCATTCTTCCGACCCCAGTTACTGCTGCTGCTACCCATTCTTCCGACCCCAGTTACTGTTGCTGCTACCCATTCTTCCGAACCCTGTTACTGCTGCTGCTACCCATTCTTCCGAACCCAGTTGCTGCTGCTGCTGCCCATTCTTCCGACCCCAGTTACTGCTGCTGCTGCTACCCATTCTTCCGACCCCAGTTACTGCTGCTGCTGCTACCCATTCTTCCGAACCCAGTTACTGCTGCTGCTGCTACCCATTCTTCCGACCCCAGTTTCTGCTGCTGCTGCTACCCATTCTTCCGACCCCAGTTACTGCTGCTGCTGCTGCCCATTCTTCCGAACCCTGTTACTGCTGCTGCTACCCATTCTTCCGAACCCAGTTACTGCTGCTGCTACCCATTCTTCCGAACCCAGTTACTGCTGCTGCTGCCCATTCTTCCGAACCCAGTTACTGCTGCTGCTGCCCATTCTTCCGAACCCAGTTACTGCTGCTGCTGCCCATTCTTCCGTCACCAGTTGTTGCTGCTGCTGCTGCCCATTCTTCTGACCCCAGTTACTGCTGCTGCTGCTGCCCATTCTTCCGACCCCAGTTACTGCTGCTGCTACCCATTCTTCCGACACCCGTTGTTGCTGCTGCTGCCCATTCTTCCGACACCCGTTGCTGCTGCTGCCCATTCTTCCGACACCCGTTGTTGCTGCTGCTGCCCATTCTTAAAGTCCCTCCTTTCTTGGTATTCTGTAGTTAAATTGATCCTCTTGCATGTGTTTATTTTGTATTTATTTTTAAATCTGTATTCTGCTTCCTTGGAAAAAAATTTAGTCCGTCCCTGCCTACTTACTACTTCTTTTTGAAGGTTTAGGAGCATGCGATGACCGTAACTTTCCACTACTTGATTAGCTAGTTTAAAGGGGCGGCCAATGACATACTTGAAAACGAGAGGTAACCCTCAATGTATTACTTCCTGGTAAAATATATTATAAATAAATAAATGGCCTATTTTAACGGGGTGCATTTGTGTGATTTTATATCTTTATTTTTGGTTTCTTACCAAATTATTTCAATCTTTTTACATTTTAGTTTGTAAATATGGTGAGCTAAGACTTTGAAGGGGGTTGCTTTATTTCAGCTGCTCCCATCTGTGTATTTCAAACAAGAGTTTGCACAGGCAACACTTCCCTTTTCCTTCCACTTATCTTTATTGGCCATCTGACAAGGGCAGGGTGAGTTAGGGGTAAACAAAAACTTTCAGAGGGCCCTGAGTATCCCTATTTGTAATTCATTTTGATGAACCAAAAGCTGCTAATTATTTGCTCTTAGCGCACACATTTATCTAAGGAGGCCAATTAGATAGTTTAGCTTCTTTAATAACGTAAAACATTTTGGCCTGCTTGCTATTGCACCTTTTTAAACAGTTGGCTGTGAAGCACCTAAACTCATACCTGGTGAGCCTTGTTGCCTTCATCCCAGCGTGCATCCTTCCACATATGCAATGCCCATTGAACTCCGATCTCTCCCCTTCAGCCGCCCATTGAACTCCGATCTCTCCCCTTCAGCCGCCCATTCAACTCCGATCTCTCCCCTTCAGCCATTCATATTTTGAAGAATCGGGTCACCTTTCTCCCCTGTCGTGTGAAACCTTTCTCTTCCTGCCCATCTGACATTCGTTCTACCAGTATTGAGCATACATATCTCAACCTTTTAAATGTGCTTTTTAATAAAACATCTGTGTATTTATATATTGGTTGCCTCTTATACATACACCATAAATGCACTTACTGTTTATGGCTTGTAACCCAAATTTGACACATATTATTTATGTATGTGCCAAATGTACTGTAGACTTGGGAGGGTTGGTTTTCTCCTGGTGTGTGTGTGTGTGTGTTAGTGTTAGTGTTCGGCAAGTGCTTATACAGCCAGTCCCCCCCCCCATTTAACTTGGTTCTCTGATAAGGACAGGGGGGCGATGGGTAAAGAAAACACCTGATTGACAAACACCTCCCCATTCAGAGGCCTCTAAGAAATTCATCTGTCTGACTATGTGGGAATGTATCTTTAGTGGGTTTCTGATGAGAGAAGACGGTGTATAAATGAGACCTTTGATTGTGAGCCTGTTGTGTGACTGCCGCTCATTACCTCCAAGTTACTAGCTACAAATCTATTGTTACTTGCTAAAATTGCCCCGGAGTCACAATGGAATTGAAAGCTCAGCATATCCTCTGTCTGGAGCTAATGATATCAGGCAGAAAGTATCAATGACTGATATCTGTCTGTTTGAATAACCGCTCTAGAAATAATTTTCATATATAGTGGTCTGGTGACAGGGATGCAAAACCTCTTAAGTCAGCGATGTGTGAAAATGAGATTTGAGCCAGTACCAGATTGGTACAGCATGATATTTTTGGACTAGGCATATAGACCGATGCTTCCCTCGGGCTCTTTCAGACGACCTGATCCGATAGTATTCAGTACTATTTTAAACTGCTATTTTCAAATGTTGAAATAAATTCTGGGGTAGGATAGGGCAGGGGGGATCCACTGCCGTCTTCAAGCTTCCCCCCCCCCCCCCGCCCGCCCCAACAGGTCAGGTTTTCAGGATATCCCAGCTTCAGCACAGATGGGTCAATCAGTCGTGGTTTCAGCACAGGTGGCTCAATCAGTCCCTGCTTCAGCACAGTCTTCGACTGAGCCTCTGATTGAACCACCTGGGCTGAAGCTGGGGTATCCTGAAACTCTGACCTGTTGGGGGTGGGGGGTGGGGGCGGACTGAAGTTGAGAACCCCTGGGGTAGATGATGAATCGGAGAACAGACCAATCTACCACCTTGGCAAGGCCACAGGAACGTGTGAAGCTAGAGAAGTAATTACCCTGCACCATCACCCACTGAGATGTTTCACTAAAGGTGTATACAGTTTTTTGCTTTGTGCACAACACACCAGCTGTGGAGAGGGAGGAGGGAACACGTTGTTTGTGGGAGAGCAATTATAATAGCAACGTAAACAGCTGTCCCATGGCCCCTCCGAGCAACACTTCTCATAACAGAAGGATAGAGCCACAATAAATGGCTGCTCTAACTCCATTTTAAAAGGGGGTTTCCCACACCAGAGGCTTGCCCAGGTGGTGGGCAGCTCGAGCCCTCTAGGGCCGCCAACATGTCAGGTTTTCAGGATATCCTTGTTTCCGCACATGTGGCTCAGTCACTGATTGAGCCACCTGTGCTGAAGCAGGGGTATCCTGAAAACCTGACCTTTTGGTGGCCCTTGATTACTGGAGTCGCCCACTCATGGGCTAGACTGGAGCCTTGAATCCCAAGTGAGAGATTTTGCATAAAAGAGAATCCACCAATGCATTTAATGTAATACCGTGTGAAAGACTTAAAATATTTGTTTCATAGCTTAAGACTTATTAATTGCTTTTCAAGTGAAGGCACAGACCCCCAGCTCTATGAATTGCGTGCTGAATATAATATAACAAGAACCTCACTGTAAAGTATGCTGGATCCAGACTTAAAAATAAACATTGGGGAAAAGGAAATCAGAAGTGTTAATATTTTAAAACCAATATTTCTGTGTGTTATGCACTTTTTCCAATTGCATTATTCTTCCTCATATTCTGTTTTGTGTAATCTCAAGTGCTGCGTGTGCTGTCTGGCACTAGACAAATAAAAATACAACACAAAATACAAGGCGGGGTGGGAAATTGAAAGGGAGCAAGGAAAGTCTCCCAGCGGCTGTGACAAAGTGAGGGCAAAGAAGTAGGTCAGAGTATAACAGCCTCAGATGGTTACAGTTACAATCATACTTGGGGGTAATGTGTGTGAATTGTGTGGACTCCCAAGAAAGTGGGGGGGGGGGGGGGGGGGGGGGGGGGTGGGGACCATACATTTTTCAAAGGATGCGAATAAGTAAGAGGGTTAGCCTAAGGGTAATCAAAGGTAATTACATTGGCAAATTGTTTAAAACAATTTGACCTGCTACGTGGAATTGCCCCTTTCAGTGTTAAAACCAACGGCACCATACAGGCACTGGCTCGCCAGCAGGTTTGCTTACCACAACGTTCTTACAGCGGCATCATGAATAATCAATCTAACGTGACGTAGGAAGGAGAAATAAATTAAGGGAACGGGAAGACGTGCTGAGAAGCTGCGTAATGTAAAAAAGAAAGAGCCGGCAGAGATCCACATTGCTTCGAAACAGCAAAGCCAAACGTTGATGCCCCTGTGTGCGCATGGAGTGAGCAAGTCCAGACTAATGTCAAAATTGGGCGTTTTTTGAAACCTTGGTCACCTGACCGTGGCAATCACAAAGTCTCATGCGTACGCAAATGTCACGTCGATGTCGTAGTGGTTCCGTCGACTTCACGTTGCTATTAAACTGTAATTAAAATGTGTATGCAAACAAGTCCTGTAATATTTATTAAGCATATCCTGAATTGTGAAACCGATGTTAAGTGGTTGTAGAACCAAAATCCTATGTCTGAGCAGCATAAACACCATTTCATACATATTTACTTGGTTGGATTAAGATACAGATAAAGATTAGGCAACAGAAGGATTAGAGATCCCGACATTAAAAAAAAACAAAAACCCCAAACACTGACTTGAAGAGCCGGCACACCAGCGTGCTGTGCAATGTGCTGGGATATGGCTTTCCTGGGCTGGAAAGTTTTCATTTAAATAGAAGTGAAGTCTTTGCTGGCGGGCGCTGGTTAGCGGCTTCACAGAGTATTCAATACGTTGGATCTTGAGAGGCTTAATATAGTCAATTACAAAACATGCGGTGATTATTGTAGTGTGCGTTCACTTTCTTCTATCAAGTGGGCTGCAAATTGCAAAGGCCAACTTAATTTGAAAGAGCCTTTATACACCTTTCAGTTATAAATAAAGATGAGGATTGGATCATTTGAACTCGGGACCCATGGGGGGTTTGAGGGGGGGAAGGGAAACTACAGTGTGTCATAGTTCTGAGAAGCAGGATTGAGGCTTCGGTGCTGTTCTGGCGAGATCCTCTTCTGCACTCGCTGTTCAACACATCTGGACGGTATGTCGAAGTGATTAATGAATGATGATGAGGTTCCTAGCAGAAGGGTTACACTCTGAAGCCTCTAGAGACTGCTTCCTGTGTCTAAGTATATTGGCAGTTTCAATATGACTCTCTCCTTTCATCCATTTCCCTTTCTTTTACTCTTGTATTGATAATTTGCTAGTAGGAGTAGACTAGAAGTAGCTTTTTGACGGCCCCTCCCCCCCATTTTTATTTTTTTTGTTTAGTAACCAGACCCTTTTTTTTTTTTTTTTGTATTTATATTTTTGTAGGTGTCTGAGGAATAAGCATTCAATGTGTCGTAGGCATGAATGAAGTGGCCTGGCAAGAGACCAGAGGAATAATGCATGCAAGCAGTGGTCAGGAAATCCTTGGGGTTGGAGTAAGGGTTGTCCCATCTGGAGGAGCAACAGCAGGGCAAGGTCACGGAGCAACATCAGGGCAAGGTCATGGAGCATCAGGGCTCCTTGGACATAATCCCCATGCCATGTCTCCAGCTGCGCTATCCGGTGCCCAGGTGCCCCTAAGCGGCCGTTCTCAGGATGATGCCACAGTGGGATATTTCTTCCAGAGGCAGGCTGGAGAACAGCTGAACGGGTATTCCAGTAAACACCGCTGGCCTACAGGAGATAGCTTAGATCCTTCGGTATGTACTGGAGCTCCACTTTTTGTATTTCTTTTGTCATTTGTAAAAATATGTAATTTCAGTTGGTTGTAGTTTTGCATTTGGACAGTAATTGTTGCTGCTTTGTGATGGCACTTCATTGTCCATGCATTATAAATGGTAACTATTCAGCTTTAAGGACCACCATTTTTTTAAAAAGAGGTCTTCTGATGACACCTGTAAGCCACCGGTGCTCTACAAATCTCAGTCCTGTCCACATCTTGTGAACAAGCTTTAGTTTCTGTTTCTATGTAAGAGTAACCTAGAATTTGATGTGAGGGGGAAGACCTCATGACAAACCTATCTTGCCCATTTTCAGAAGCTGCTGAAAAACCATGCCTAAACCAATTTGATCCTGGGCTTGCTTCCATATTTAGGATACTCTGATGTCTAACGTACTTCTGAATTCCTTTACGGTGTTGGTCTTCTTAGATTGTTGTTTGCATACCACCATGGTATAAAGTACTTTCTCACTTCTTCTGAGCCCCCCAACTTCTCTTGTCTTTTTTTACTTGCTGTATCTTAAATTTTAAACAAATACATTTGGCGGTATGTTGTCTCTTGTGATGGGGTGACTTGAGAACATGGCACCTAAAATTGTGGTCTGCAAGTTGGGAAAGTTACAATAAATGTTGGAAGCAGCAATCTAAGCTACTCACAACTTGAAGAATTTTTTCTTTTTACCCAATCTTGACCCAATCTGGACGACCCTTGAGCTCCCAGAACTCCCAGTTGCTATGTCAACGCTATTTAAATCTCACAGACAAGAATTGTTGTGCAAGAGAAACTTGGTCAACAAGATCAGCCTCGCTCCACAGTGATCCATAACATGATCTTGTGGGCTATTTTCTGTTCAGCAATTGAAGGGTATGAGGATTCAGCTCCAGGGGAGATCCTCGTGTAGGTGAAGGTGAAAAGAAAAAAAAAATACACTTCTGGAGGGATTGGGCTTTTTGTATTTTTTTTTTTTTTAACTTTAGAATTGTATTTTAACTAATCATTAGGGAGACAAAATGAAAACCGGTGGGGAGGAGTACAGCAATGCATGTGTGAAAATCAAATGAAATACAAATGATTGTGAACCATAAGTTAGTTGCAATAAAGAGAAATGAATATTTATTTTATACTTAAGAATTGTATTAACAGACAGCTTGTAAGTTATATTGACTCTTGGAAAGTATTGACGCACACTGTAGGACATTAAAAGGTTGTCAAGATATTGGATGAGAGGAGCATGGTTTGGTCTAAACGTGGGCATCCTTCACTAAGGGGTCTCAAACTTAAAGTACATTTCCAGCACTGCTTGATACGTGTTGGCAGTTTTTAGAAAATAATATATTTTTAGACAAATCTTCCATTTGCGCTCCTTTTTTTTTTTTTTTTTAGTTTTTTGTCATTTTCCACTGAGACGCAAGAGTGTGTGGTGGGGCAAAATGAGCTGTGTCTTCTAGTGAGAGGTGAGGCTACTTGGGCTGTGTCCTGCAGAGTTGAAGACCCTCCACAGTATTGCTAAAATAACCGACGTGGAGTTGACGTCGGATATCAATGGGAAGGTGCCACGAAGACTTGATTGGAGAGATGCGATGGCCCTTCAGAACGTCAAACTGCATACCTCCCTCACCTCAGGAGTCCACCATTCACGTGTTTTTACTGCCTAGATGGGAGATAAATATTCGAGATGAATCATTTGTATATATTTTGTCTACACTGTATTTACACACGGGACATTTTCTTTGGACTTTAAAAAAATAGATCTTTAGGGAGTTTTCTGTAAGAAGATTTAGTTAGTTTGTCTACTTTTTTCCCCTTTTGTATTGACAGTTTGTGCACAGATCAATGTTTTCTCTCTTTTTGGTGCTTTTTATTATATATTATCTATATACGCACTGCTAGATTCTTAAGAGAAGCATTGCAAAAGCTAGTTAATGTCTTATTGCAAAATTTGGCTTATTTGGACTTGGAACGTTGAAGTTCGTAGTTGGTTTCCTCCACGTTGCTGTTTATTATACAACGTCTGGTAACTGAAAATGCGGCTTAAATTGTAGCCATGATTATCGATTGAGCAACGATCAGATTTAGTGGCTTTACCTGAACCCCGTTGATTTCCGCTCTGGGGATCCCATGCTTCCCCAAGATTTATCTGAAGGGGCTGCTGGTAACCGCCCCAGCTGTGCACAGTAAATGTCTGTCTGTTTAAGAGCCCTGTGTCACACGTCAGAGTCGTGACGTCATCCCTTGCGGCTTCCTTTTGGCCGGAGTGCCGTGGGACCAGTTTAAACAGGATTGAGATACCAGCAGCCCATTTAGAGGCAAGTATCTCGAGGAGAAGGGTGTCCCAGGAACTGAAATTAACATGGTTTAGCTCCAGGAATTCCCGGCTTCCCATTTAGGAGGAAAATATATAGGTATACATTTCCTACCGTTATTTTTTGGAGTCCTTTTCATAGCAGTACAAACGATGGTGTTTATGCGCCTCCTTCCTGCGTTGTAGGACGCCTTTGCCAAAGTGTTAGAAAGGCTCCTCCCACCAGAGATCCCCTGTCGTACATTTAGCCAAGCTGCTGAGACTTTCCCCAAACTTGATTTACATCAGAGCACAATTAGCTTCCTGAAACAAAAAATAAACATCATTCTTCAAGACGGGAAAAGATTGTGTACTGACGTGGAACTACTTGGAGAAAGATCAAGAACAGTAAGGAATGTATATCTTTCTCTATAGTCCACTATGTCAATACACACCATGGGGATGTACCAAAGCAGTATCCATTAAGGGTGGGTGGAGTCTGGAACTTATAAAACATTTCTTCTAAATCCAACCTCGGAGGCTGATTTACATTTAACTTATAATGCCTAATAAAAGTATTCTGTGAAGACCATGTGTCTTCAGATGAGGCAAGGGTCTTATTGGCGCATGAAGTAGCTATGCTATGCCCCTAGTGCAGAGGGCTGCAACATCAACGCAATGCAAGTGCTCCTCTCTTTCTTAGGTTTTGGACAAGGCAAAAAGAATGATGTCTTCGTTCATGTGAAAGACTGAGACTATTTTAGAGGGGAACAGAAGTAAAGGCTGCATTACTATTTTATTCTGATGAACCTTAAAATAAGGTGTTTCACAAGATAAAGCCTGTAATTCTCAAATACTTCTGGCTAAAGTAATTGCTTTAAGGGAACTTTTTTTTTTTGAGAGAGAGTAAGGCATTTATTTGAAAGTTGAAATAAAGGTTCAGAGGGAGCAGAAGATTAAGCTTACAAAACATTGTTGAAGTTCCAAGCAGGCACAAGAGGACAAAGCCGAGGTCTGAGTTTTTCGACTGCTTTAAGACCACAAGAAACCGCTGTTCGCTAATGAGGTATTGAAAAAGACCCCATAAGCTTTCTTCTAAAAAACCATGAACTCTGATTTTAGAATGTCGTCTAGATGACGAAGAATGAAGATACCGATCTTCCTGAGGTTGAGCTAGGACCTTTGTGAATGTCCTTGTAGCTAGTCCGCAGGGAAGAGCGACAAACTGGTAATTAGATTTCCTCACAAACAATATTAAATATTTCTGATGGTATACTCTTACAGTGATATGCAGAAATGCGTCCCTCAGATCTATTGATGGTAGGACATGCCTGGGTTGAACAGTATTGTCCATAGAGATTTCATCTTTAAGGAACTGACCCTTAAGAATTGAATAACAAATTTGAACTCTAGTACGGGGTGGAACCCTCTTGAGGCCTTGGGAACCATAAAAAGATAGTAATAGATTCCCTTCCTCACCCAGAGGAACCCTCTGAATCGCTTCTTGCTGGCACATCTTGTGAATAGCTTCCGTCAAAGCTAGTTTCTGGTCTAGCTGTTGGGGAAATCTTTAACTGTTCTTTCGAAGAACTCTGATCTCTAAGGCATTGCCTTTTTTTTGTTTTTAGATGATTTGCAATACACATGCATAAGTCGTGATGTTGGGCCACTATTTCCTGAAGAGCGAAAGTCTTCCCCTGAGTGGAGAAGATTTCAGGGATGGGATTTTCAGAAATGTAAAGTTCTTTGGAATGGACTGGCTGGTTCCGGGTTTGTTCCTTTCCCCACCTGGAATGATTTGCCATGCTGGAAACCCTGCCTAGGGTATGTTCTTCTAGAGTCTCAGAAGGAGTGCTTATCTGGATAAGAACGTGTTTTTTTTGTAGCTTCTTGACCTTTTCTTGATGCAAATTTCTTCCTCTTGCACCTGAAGCCTTGACTACTATGGTGTCTAGCGTCTTACTGAACAGTGTAAACCCTGACTGGAGAGAACTGGCAACCTGTTCTTTAAAAGGTATCGACTTTCCAGGAATGTAGCCAGAGAGAGCTTCTGGCCAGGATTGTTACAGTTGAGAAACTGGCTACCGTATGAGCTTGATGGCATCAAAATCTACTGCTTCCTTAACATGAGTTTCTAGCTGTTCCTTTATCTGTGCTATCCATATTTTCATGGTACGGGCCATGGATACTAATGGTTTAAAAGCTGTTCCAATAGTGGAATATTGCTTTTTGGTAGCAGATTAAGTCTTGTTATCCAGGGAATCATGGAGCCATTCTCCCAGGGGTATCGTTGTTCGCCATGAAATTCTAGCAATGGCTCTATTAACTTTTTATGGATATCCCAGTGATTGGTATCCTGTTCCGAGACGGGATACATTTTGTTCAAAACGCCTTGCGGTCCGGATCTAGTCGTTCATTATCAATGATATCCTTAACTACTTGGTGTACAGGAAAAACTCTTCTGAGGGCCAACAAAAAGAAACTATCTACAGTTTTATGATCTTGCTTTTTTTTTTTATTTTAATTTTTTTATATAGTTTATCTACAATTTCCACCTTGAGATTTTCTGGTACTTCTCCTCTCAGACAGTTTGATGTCAAAACCAGGATAGCTATAGAAGGTTTGGCACCAAAACAGGTACCTTCCGGCCCAAACGGGACGTGTGGGCGCCAAATCGTGCACGCGAGGGTGCCACACAGCCCAAGGATCACCGGGAATCATTTCCAGAAGCCTTGTCTGATTTTTAAACCTCCCCCAAAAATATTTTGTGCTGATATGAGGCTTACGGGTGCCATCAGGTCTTGGTCGCGGGGTCAACTGTTTTGCGCGTTTGCGAAGGGACCAGGTCACAGTGGCAGGATCAGACTTCAATCAGAAGACTCATGCCAGGGATTCATCATGGCTTCTGACTGGTTGCCAGTATACGCTCGCATTGCCGAGGGACCAGTCAGAAGAATTGCCTTGTATACGTGCGCTTTCCGGAAGCACCAGACCGGCGGGAGTGCCCGGGTAAGTTTCCATTATCTTCTGTTTTTTTCCCAGCTGAGAGAAACGTCTACACGCAGGTAGAACAAAACCTGACTGGGAATCTTGGGTGGGGGGAGCATTTTTTTTAAACTCTCTGGTAAAGGCGGCCATACACCGCAGGAAGGAGGCGCATAGATCACATTGCGTGTACCGTCATGGTGGACAATAGAGAAATATATGTAGAGGGGGAGAGGGGTTTTTAAAGACATCTCCTTTGAGAGAGGGAACATTGTTTATTAGAAGATAAACCTGTCTCCAATAGTTAAAAAGCTAGGGACGGCTCCACCACACGTTTATTGGTGTACAGATTGGACCACAGGCTCTAAAACGATGTGGGGTACAGTGCTTGTACACTTTATGCAATAATAATAGCATGTTCTTGTATAGCGCTGCTAGTTTTACGTAGCGCTTTACAGATACATTTTGCAGGCACAGGTCCCTGCCCCGTGGAGCTTACAATCTATGTGTTTGGTGCCTGAGGCACAGGGAGATAAAGTGACTTGCCCAAGGTCACCAGGAGCCGACACCGGGAATTTAACCAGGTTCTCCTGCTTCAAACTTGGTGCAATCTTTCCGTATCGCTGATTTAAAAAAACTTTTATAACTCTTTTTTTTTCTTTTTGAACTGTATTGATGATGGTTTTTTTTTTTTTTTCTCGTGTGGAATTGTCTCCGCAAAAAAGATTAACCATTCTTAAATGTTTTAATTGCTTCCTGTAAACGTTTATTTGCTGAACACAAGGTTGTCCCTTTTCTTGACCCACCATAACTTTTTTTTTAAATGTCGGGTTATACCCAAGTACCCGCTTCCACGTTGCATAGCCAGCAACCTACGTCCCACTGGTGAGACCCAAAAGGTCGAAACATCTATATGTGAACTTTAGCCCGGGCTTATTGAGTACCATGTTAAAATGGATAAGTTGTAAAGAGTGACAAACGGTGAGTGCTAATGTGCCTGTCATTTCCCAGAATCCCTGGCTGTAGTGGAAGCGCACTGTTTGAAAAGTGATAATAGGGAAAGACAGGGTTGCAGACCTGTCTGAGACGCAAACGTACAAGTGGTATTTCTAGTTGCTGTAAAAAATGAGAATCTGATATCTCTTGTCCTTTGTTTGGCTAAGACTTGTAGCATGATTTGTGTATACAAAACAGATTGCAGTTTAACAATTTGCCTGTATATACAAGAGTTTAGAAACAGGTTTACCACAGAGATTAGGTCAAGATTGTAAAAACCTGCCAACGGTTTATTATTGAAACATTATATTAAAAAAAAGTAAACATGTTTTGGCCCTACATTTAATCTATTGCATATGCCACTGAATTAGTTTAATTAGGTCATGTTAATATTTTATACACACTAATGTGCATGTCTCTGATTTGCATTAATATTTACAGAAGCCACTATTTGTTTTAAATATTTAAAATTTGTTTAATGCGCATTTCCCCCCCCCCCCCCCTTTTTGTATACATTTCCATCACAAGGCCGTGGGCATGGTCAGCGCTTAGGCGCTGAGCCGCGCTCACGCTTGCCAGTGAGCCCCTGCAGCCGCAATGAGAGTGGCTTTAGCAAGGGCTCGCGCAGGCGTGCGGAGGCGTAGCCAACAAAAATGTTTAAGTGCTCACGGTAGCGACGGGCCGGTCACGTGAGCGGTTCGCCCAATGAGGGCGAACCAGCTCTGTGATGTCACTGGCCCGCCCCCAGACACGCCCTCGGGTGGGGCACGTAGTAAGGCCAAGGAAAGCACCCGCTTTCCCTCAGCCTGCGCATGGCAGGAGTCTCTATGGACTCCGCCTAAGGCCCGGGCCATAGAGGTGTGGGGAGAGCGGAGGCGCGCTAACGCTGAGGCTCGCCTGCTTCAGTCAGCGCGATTGCACGGACTTGCAGGCGAGCCAGCGTGCGCGAAGGGAGCCGGGGGGAGGTGGTTGGAGGCGGGGCAGTGACGTCGCTGGGCCAATCGCCCGCGACGCACTGACGTCAATGTCACGGCGCCGTGACGTTGACGCTGCTGTGCAGTGATTGGAGGTTTTCAGCCGACAGCGCGCTGAAAAACAGCTTGGCGCTCGGCTGAAACCTCCAACGCCTCAGCACGCCTGCGGAAGCTCACGTGAGCCCCCTCTCAAGGCATCCTCATTGAGGATGCAGGGGCTCAGCGCGGAGCGTCCGCACGCCTCAGCACGTCTGGTCCATCTATGGACGCAGCCTAATGCTTAACCTGTTGGGCACTTCTTGCACTGGCGAGATTAAAGGGGCAGTCCCTCCTAGTTCGGAAGAACCAGGGACTCTGGCTTGTTCAATATATGAAATAGTTTGCTGACTTTGTTTCTTCACGTGGGAGACACGAGCATTGCTCATTGTTCCTCCCGAGCCCAATCCAAATGGTGGTTGAGCCCCTCAACTTCAATATACATCACTTGGGGGGGACGGCGATTGGGTGCTGCCAGACTCCCGGCTCTGTAAAGGATAAACGTTTTTAACATTTTATGGTAGATAAACGCTTTGGAGAGATTTTGAATGTCTTGATGTTGAAGCCGCAGGTTAATTGCTTTTGTTCTTTGTTTGCAAAGTCATTTGACAGCAGTGAAATAGCCAAGAATGTTATGCATGAATTCTGCAGATCAAGACAGAATCAAGATATGTAAAAAACAAAACCCCGATGTGTTGTGTAAAGCAAACGGTAATGTTTTTATTTATTTTCTTTAAGAAGCCCTATTATACGATTGCTTTAATAACAATTTTGGACCCACTGAGGGATTTCCCCTTTAAATTCTTGCCCAAGCTGTTTTGCTGCTGCTCATTACAAATGACCCCACAACATTTACATGCAAATGAAATGTGTCCCATTCCCAGATAATCTGTACCTGTGTCTATGGCAATGCCACAATGAAATCCGGTATTGTGTTGCGAGCTCCCTCCCTCCATTGTAGGGTCTAGTGATAGCAGCACAGTGCTCCAAATGAACTCTTCGTTTACTCCTGATTTTGATATTTTATGAGTATTTTTCGCTTTATTAACGAGCCATGTGGGAGCTCCTGAAATGAGATGACTGCATATCAAAGGACAATTTTGAAGCGGTTGATTATGTATTGAAAGTTCACTGTTTGAAGCAGAGCAGTGCAAAACATGAGTGTGCATAAACTTTATGGTGCCAGTCAGAGGGTGATGTGCTCACTTATTGTTCCCTTTTGCCACTTTGCATGTATCCGTGCAGCCTTTATGTCTGGGAACGTTTGGCAGGAATGAACATCTTAAGGGCTTGTTGAGTAAGTACATGTCTGCACAAACAAATTCCCAAACAATAGACTCTATCTAAATTGGTTTCATAATATTTTAATTGTTTCAGTTTACCAAAAACCTTGCATCTGCTTGCGTTAGGAAAGCTTTGCTTACATAAATGAACGCTATTTATTCAGTCTATACAGGGGTGTATAGAGATCGAATGTGTATATTTATATAGGTTAATATGCATTTGTTTACACCACTCTGCCACCCTTACGTTTTTATAGTTACACATCATATTAATATTATAATGCATCCCTGTTCTGTCTTCCCCCTGAGGGATATCCATGTAGAGCTTTCAAACTGTAGATTTGAGATACTTTTAAGTGAATATAATTTTTTGGAGGTTTAATAGCAAATCCAAGGTATCGGTTATGGGTCAAGTGTGGGATTACTAATGTGGGGGCAAATTAGTCGTGTTTTTTTTTTTTTTTTCCTGTGTGAATAGCTCCTGAGCCCAGAGGAAGATGACTAATGTGCAGTAGCCATTATTGGCTGTTAAACGGCAGTCCCACAAAGTGGGCAAAACCGCTCATCAATGTATGTGGCGTCTATAGAAAGTTTAAGGATGATTTAAAGTAACAAGTTTATCATTTCAACACCTTGTTCCTTCTTAAAAGCAATCCATGCCAGCGATTTTTTTTGGGGGGAAGTTTGTATGTATGTATATTATATATTGCCGCTGTGAACCTTTACAGTGCACGAGGTATGTAAAGAGTGAAAAGGAAAAAATAGCGGACACTGCCTCGTAATAGTTTTTGTGTGATTAATTTCCTAGTTTTAAATGAAGAATAGTGGTAGAAAAAAAGTCAGTTTTCTGACTGAATTCTCCATTTGATAATCCTTAGGCTGCGTCCAATGAGGCGGGGAGCAGTGCTGAGGCGCGCTGACGCTGAGGCTCGCCTGCTGAAGCTGTGCGATTTCATGCACATGCGGGCGCGATCGGGAGGTGGTGGGAGGCGGGGCAGTGACGTCGCTGGGCCAATTGCCCGTGACGCATTGACGTCAACGTCACGGCGCCGACGTCACGGCGCTGTGACGTTGACGCTGCTTCACGCTGATTGGTTGTTTTCAGCCGACGGCGTGCTGAAAAAACGCTTGGCTGTCGGCTAAAAAATCCAGTGCCTCAGCACGCCTGCGGACGCTCGCGTGAGCCCCCTCTAAAGACATCCTCATTGAGGATGCCGGGGCTCAGCGCGGAGCGTCCGCACGGCTCAGCGCGGCCTGTCCTTCTATGGACGCAGCCTAAGATGGAGTTGATCTGAAAAAGGCCAAGTACTCTGTTCCTCTGAGCTCCCCCACATGAAATAGTGTGTGTGTGTGTGTGTGTGTGTGTGTGTGTGTGTGTGTGTGTGTGTGTGTGTGTGTGTGTGTGTGTGTGTGTGTGTGTGTGTGTGTGTGTGTGTGTGTACACACCCAGGCCTTACCTGCTGAGGGTGGGGTCAGAGCGTAAATTGGGTTTATATATCTCTAGTTATTGCCATGTACAATCCTTTATTTAGTTTTCTGCTGGAGAACCCACCAATTTAAAATTTTTAATGAAATCTGTTAAAAATTACTGCCTCAATCACTGCAAAGTGTTGTAATGGGATGCCTTAATTTGCTGCTAATCACCGATTTTCAGTGATTCTCTTAATTCTTTGAAAAGTTCAGTGGTTCACTGAATGAGCTATTTAACCTTCTCACGGCCGGCACTGGCGTTTCTCACTGCATTGTAAGCCTCACAAAAGCCTCAAATGGAGAAGGTACATAATGTTATAGTTGAGGAATTTGTGTATTAATCTCTTACAATGCTGCTTTTTTTTTTTTTAGATATTCGTTGCATCCAGTGTAGGATAGAAAAATTTAAATAAATTCTCAGTCGGTCATTTTAGGGAGTGTAACTATGAGATCTATGAGAAAAGTAGTGTTTGTTTTTTGAGCCTTAACATATTTAAAAATAGTTCCTTATACTTCCTGATTTCAACTATGAAAGTGAACGTATGTAATGTATGTATTTGCCTGGAGCTTACTTATGAGATATCATTAGATAATATTTAACTGGGTTTTTGGTTTGCCTTCCTCTGGATTAAGATACGGTATGTACTAATATAGAATAAAGTATCTGTCTAAATTTAACATATGTTGAACTTGATGGCGTAATGTTTTTTTCCAACCTCATCTGCTATGTAACCACATGCTCATAGCTTGACAACTCACCCCTAATTGTGACTATATATTGTTACCCTGAACACACTTCTTGTTCAAGACATAAGGGGAAAAACTCTTTAGTGAAGTAAACCCCTGTTAAAAATCCTGATCTTAATCCCCAACGTCGACACACGGCTTCATTTAAACCTCCCGGACACTTGGCATTTCAAACACTTATCACTTGGGCAGAGATTTGATATATCGTCATTGTAAAAGTCATTAACTACATTCTTTGAGTACTGAGGGAAAAGTGATTTAAATGTTCTTTTTGACCGGAAAAAAAAAATCTGTATTTAAAAAGGAAGGTATTTTGAAATGTCATTCTAAAGATTAGGTGTCATTAATAAGTTTGTCAATAGAAATATCAAGAAATTCCAGGTTAGGAAGTGCATTTTAGTGTGTTTTTGCCAGAAATGCACTTAATGAGTTTGACCTGTACAACAACGATCTAAAAAGTGTTCTAATGGGTAAGAATAGATGTATTAAAGTAAACTATATATTTTTAAATCCCTGGATTGTTGCTTTAATTACAGTAAATTGCATATTGGGCAGACTTTTAAGTAAGTCTTTTTACCCAGAACACCGAATGGAAGATACTCCATTTTGCAATACACTGTTACAAATCTTTCTTTTTGGTGTGATAGATAATATTCTCAGCCTGGTTTAAGGTATACCTTTGGTTAAAGCGCTTTACTTTCATTTCAATGCACCGTTTGTAAGCATGCATGCTTCTTCTGCTGTTGGTTTGTCACTGTGGCCTATTGCAGAGCTGCGTTTCCTGTTTTTAATTCTATATAAATGCGTTCAGCTTTCTCCCCCTCCGCTGCCACAACAAAGTGCTTTGAAGAGATTTGCCTATAGACTTTTTTTATTTTTTTTTTCATCACTTCCCTTCATCTATCCTGCCTTTGGTGTTCCAGATTTCCCAGCAATTATTGTGTTCACATGTCAAAGTTGACCCCTTCTGAATTCTTTTCTGTTGCCCAAGGCATGCCTATGATTGCATTGTCTTAAACTGCACTCCTTCCATCCAGTGTGTTTGAAACACCGTTTTGTGGATGGCTTGGTCTTGATTTTGGACCCTGGCACTGAAGGAAGTTAACAGGCTTATTCTTTATGTATTGTTTCGTTTGTGTGCGCTCGCGCTGCAGTTACATGCTGGTAGATACATTTGCCAACTCCCAACCGCTTCTACTGCCAAAAGGACTTGCTTGTGCTTTTCTGGCAGTGTAGAGGTTAAAATGGTTATTCCATCATGTTTAAAAGAAGAAAACCAGTCCCCTATTGTAATGGTTTAAGAAGAAGAAATAAGAGCGGAATGGGACGCATATCTGCATTTAATAACTAGGGTGTGTGTGATGCAGGCGGTGTATGGCGGCGGTCTTTGTGATACTGTTGTGGGTGTGCAGCGAAGAGCGGAGTTGGGCTTTTTGGCATTAAAGTTTCAAAGCTTTGGAAGTGGCTTCTTGAGTAAGCCCCTAGGTGAGGTGAAGGAGAGTCCCACTTAAAAGGGTGGACCATACCGTTTCAGAATGGTGTTTGGAGGCATCGCTAGTCCTTGTACGTACAGAAAGCAAGGACATGTGCAGTATCTCGCCTGTCCATCCTCTGCTCTGTCCCTGTGTATAGCGCTGGTTTCCAGCCCGCCTTTTCCCTTCTTTATATTGAACATTGCATTTTGTTGTTGCTTTTCCTCTTGACCTCTGGCTAGCTGACATTGCCAGCGGACCTAATGAAATCCCCTGAAACAGCCCTACTTTGCATTAGAGACCCAATTTTTAAAGATTAATCGTTTTTGTTTTGTTTTTAGGTTTGGATAGCGGAGGGAAAGTGATCCGGTTCCATGCGCTATGTACATTAATGGCGCTATATAAATAAAGACATACAATACATGCATTGCAGGCCCTTCTTGCAGCTATACAATCCCTCCTCTCTTGGGAAGTGGGGCCTGACAATGTGATCACTACACAAACGGTCACCATGCACGAAGGTCTGTGACTCTGCTGCCACAGGCAGACCTGCCTGCAAACACCAGGCTTTTATGGCTATTTATGTAATGACTCCGAATTCATTTTGTCACCTTGCTTCTTTTCTCTTTTTATGCAGAAACACTCTAAATATATAAAACTAACTACTCCAGCACTCTTAGCATGAGTTTTCTGCTGTTTATCAGCGCCATCTACTAGCAATGTAATAGGAACGATTAATCCCAAAAGCCTGTTTACCCTTGTTATAAAACAATTCCAATTTTCTGAAAACTGAATTTCAGAGGCAGATCAGAATATCTGCTTTCTTGCATGTTCATAAATCCAAACACGAGAGTGTTTTTCTCTCTCTATACTATATAGTGTATGTCCGTGCTTTACATTGGTGCGTGCTTATTGATTTTGTAATGAGGAATGATTTCCCTGATGCCGCACACTACTGCTAATGACTAGCGGTTACACACATATATAGTCTCTGGGTACCTTGTTTCCGACATCTACAATGTTTATTTGCACAGAGATTCCAGTGAAAAGAAGAATGTGTATATCCGTTCATTATTTTCTAGTACTGTAACGAGCTCATCAGTGATATGCTAAAGGAGTTTCCTCTTGTTAATCATTGTATATTTTTTTAATCTTTCATTTCTACTTTTATAGTTTAATTGCAGTGACATGTTTGAAGCAGCAGTTCAAGCAATATCTTACATGTGTTTTTTTTTTTTATCAGTTCTGTACTATGAGAAAATACTTGTAACATTTAAAAATATATATATGTTTTAAAGACATTTTTAATGTTTCTAATGTAGGAAGCATTTCCAAAGTGACAGCCCCTTCCCCTTCTGATAGGCTCTGTCTCTTGAGACTCGCCCTCTCTCTAGCAGTGCACCAATTGTATATAGTAACTGCCCAGTCAATCATATTCTAGGAACTACATTGCCCACAATGCTGTGCAAGAACTGAATTAAATAACCCTGATCAAGCGATCGATTACAGGAGAACAGATCGATCTGCAGCTTAGCTAATCACTTGTCCGTGTGCAGATAGTATTGATGCACATATTGAATGGGATTTTATTTATTTTTTTAAACGGCGGCTTGAACTGCAGCTTTAATATGTTAAATGTAAGGGATTTTGTTTCCATGATGATTACATATTTTGATACGTTTTTGAGCAAATAAAAATATCACTTTTGGGTGCATTATAAGGGTATGGACCCTAATGTCTACACTGGGGTGGCAAACTCCAGTCCAACGGGACAGGATATCCTTGCTTCTGCACGGGTGGCTGTCATTCTGACTGAGCCACTTGTGCTGAAGCAGGGATATCCTGAAAATCTGAACTGTTAGTAGCTCTTTAGGATTGGCGTTGGCCACTCCTGGTCTACAGTTAGGCAAAATAAAGTTCTTACATTGTCATCAACTAAATAGATATGTTTTAAAATACGTATATAATGAGTGCATTTTGCAGGATGTGGTAAAAATAAAAATGCGCTCTTAAAGGGTGATTGAATCTTGGTACGGGAGCCATTTATGTTATGGTTTGTATCTATTCCCCTGCTGCGAGTTTAATTTACGTGTAACGCTTGTAGAAGTACTGTAGGCTCGAGGTTTGAGACCATGTTTTCTTTTGTGATATCATATCCAAAGTGATTTCTATTATATTCCCCAGGCCACATGCATCGTCTCCTGCCTGGTTCTCTGAGGCTGCGGCCCCGCTGCACACACGTCTGAGGGGCAGGGGGCGCGTGCAGCCAAATTCCCCGGTTTGCAGGGGGAAAGAC